>NC_057884.1:8077157-8377157 GCF_019740435.1 Gambusia affinis | reverse complement strand
CATGCTTTACAATTGGTAGATCCTTTACTGGGAATAAATAGTGTTTAATTTCAGCCTCCTACTAAGCTTTTCTGGGGCCAAATTCCACTCCCATGAGAACTAGTCCAGCTAGTAACCAAACAGTAGCCTCTGCTTTTAAAATTCAGACAGATTTAACTCTCAGAGCTAAAATCCCTGTAATTTTGTAAAAGTTATGCATTATTCCAACTATCCTGTAACTGATTCACCCCCGCCCCCCACCTCTTGCCAATAATTTCTAAGGCACTCTAAACTCTTTCAAACATCGCATCAATCACTCTTTATGTGTGGGAATATGAAAGATGGTTTAGGTACGGCTTGACCCTGATCATAAGGTTTGATCCTACCGTCTTATTAAAAGCCTGAAGACATCCCACTGCCCTTCAAGAAACTTCGGCGGAGTATTAGCACGTCTGATTTTTCTTTTAAAATACTGCCATGTGCTACTGCTGACTCCAGGGTTTTGAATATGCATTTTGAAGGTTGTTTGGATTTTAATGTTATTCATCAGAGTGGCTTGATGAAAAGACTGCTTGTTGGACTACTTCCTATTGCGGCGGATTGTGGCTCATCCACTCTTCATTGGAGAGTATTTTGAGTTTAGATCTGAACATATATTATAGGATATTTACCACCGCCTGCACTGTAATTTGTGTAACATCCCTATCCACTTTAAAGATGCACTAAGGGTCATCGGAGAATGTAAGCAGGCCATCCCTTTGAGGGAATATGCAACACCCATTAAAAAAAAAAAAAAAAAAAAAAAAAAAAATTAGCTTAAATCTGCCACCAAACAAGCAGCTTTTTTGATTCCTGCTAATTATAAAATGGTTAAACATTCTAAGCATGTTTTCCTCTCGCGCTCAAGTTGAGCGGCTGCATAACTGCACTCCTCTATCAGCTCTCAGACGAGGCTCGTCAATTAGAGCCGGGGCCGAAGTGCGGCATGTTAATTCGCTGTAAAATATTCCTCCTCCAGCACTAATTAGGTGCTAGCCTGTGGTCGAGTGGAGCCTGTCCACTGTGTGCGAGCAGCCTGTGCTGCATAGCAGTCCCTCGGTATCGTTTGGCTGACCAAAGCATGCGCGATAACCGGGAATTATTTTAATTAACCTGTGCCGCCTTCTGCAGCTAACGAGCGTAGTTAAGACTAACCCGGGATCTTTGCTGCAGCGTGCACGTTTGTGTGTCTGAAAACCGAGGATCTGAAACTTAATAGAATAATGTGGCGCCACATGTTATGCATAGCCAAGCTGGTTCGGGTGCAAAACTTGCAAATGTTTTTGATGCGCCCTGAGCGTCTTCACCTTTTGTCACATTTCGGGCTCAAAACCTGAATGTTTTTGTTTGGTCTCTGTACAAATAAGAACACAAACCAATGTAACAGGTAATATGCTTTATATGCTTTTACACTTAAATCCTGAAAAGTGTGATATGCATATTCAACCCTTTTGAGTCAGTACTTAGAACTACATTTCATTTTATTTAAATAGTTGTGTCACAACAGCTTTGAACATCTACAGACTGAAATTCTTACCCATTCTTCTTTGCAAAATTGCTCAAGCTCAGTCGGTTGAAAAGTGTCCACTAACAGCAGCTTTCAAGTATTTCTACAATGTAACAACTTGATTTAGATCTTAACTTTGGATAATTTATCTAAGAGATTATTAATTTTGAATGCACTCCATCTTATTGTGGTTCTTGTGTTCTGTCTAGTGTTCTCCTGCTGGTGTGAACAAGGTTTTTATGGCCTCTTAAGTTTTCATCCAGGTCTGACCTACATTTAGCTTCATTCATCTTCCTATTAAACTCTAATCAGGCGCCGTATACCAGCTGAAGAAAGGCATCCCCACAGCATGATTCTGCCACTATCATGTTTTATAGGGGAATTATATTTTCAAGGTAATTTAAAGATTTTAGATTTTTTTTCCCCCATGTAGTAATCCAAAATGTTTTCAAAAATTAATGTTGGCTTGGCAGAGAAAAATCTTAATAAAATTCATTGACATTTGTGGATATAACGTGAATGAAAAGGAATAAAAAATTGTCAACAGGTAAAAATAATTACGAGGTTGTGAAGTTAAAATTGTTTGAAAAAACCCCACTATGTAGCAACTTTAGGTGTTTTATTTGACTACATTGAGACTTGCTGAGCACGAGCCACAGGCTGAGTGATGACAGCCATGGCTCGGAGGGAGTAGCATTTTTTCACTCCTAAAGTCCTTCATTCCACAGAAGAGCGGATAATTCATTTCCAGTTTACATGTGCGATAAAGACACTTTTTTTCTCTCTTTCTTCTGTCTGAGTCAGAATGAGAAAAGAGGAGGCTTTGAAACTCTGCCCGGTCTCCTGCACAGAGCGGCAGAGGAGAGGAAAAGCAGACGCGTCGGCCCTTGTCGCCGGTACCAGCCTTCGGTTTGTGTAATATCGACATTTGCTCCGGTGTGAAGAACGCTCATCTCAACCTCCAAACCACCTGCATCTTGAGAACTGCTGGCTTTCACATCCCTCCATGCAAAAATAACTCGACTGTGCGCAGGCGACACTTGTTGTCACCACGCCTCGGCCCTCCATCCCCCCCCCCGGGTCTGCTGCGTATGAAGAGATTGAGCTTAGGTAGGCACAGATGCTAACTGAGCTTTCAGGTCGGTAACAGCACAGTCTTTGCGGTATCTCTCTCGGACGGTGTGTGCAAAGGCTGCATGTCTTTGTAATTCCATATGGCGGGAAATGCGGCCTCTGCAATCTGGGAGCTGACTCCAGAGATCAGGTGGCGTCACAGTGATGAGGTAATCACCACCAGGATCCAAATATAGTGAACTAGGGGGTTAACAAACAGCTCTGAGACTCTGCGCGCCGCCCCCGTGTCCACTGGAGCTCACTGCAGATGTCCAGCCTCAGATAAATCTGCGAACTGGGCCTGCGGTGAAACACTGCAAGTGCAGAGGCTCTCATTACCTTTACATAGGGGCAGAACTTTAAATTAGTCCGCATGGCATATTCATTAACCTGCCTGGATTCATATCCCTCTCATACACTTATGTGCATTAGCACACTTCATCTGTACATCATAGGTCTTACTGTCGTACTTAGACTCTCATCTAAGACCCAGGGATGCTGGCAGTCAAGGTTATTTGTAAAGAGCCGGAGGTGTATGTGATGTGAATTCACCCGCTGGATTGATTCCTCCTGTACGTCCTAATGATCAAACCCTTGTGGAGTTAAAGGATAGTCGGGTATCTTAAATAGGAATGTGGAGGATATGGGCGTACCTGGAAATGAGACACATTCAGCTACAGCAGACCGAGCCAGATAATGAGAACCTCTCTTGTAGTTTAACCTGTAGATCAAGGTGACAAGGGAAAATCCAGCTTTAATTTCAATTTAATACTGTCAAAGAGTCATAGGACTGATTGTATTTATTACATTTTACTCTCACTCATTATTGTGTTCTTTCTCTCCATCCATCCAATAACTTCTTTTTACTCACATTTTGAAGTGTACAAACCTGCGGTCAAAATGCAGTTATTAAAGACTCAGAATCATCGCAAAGTTGTTATTAAATGACTCAAATCCGTATCTTAGACATGGGGAAAAGTCAAACCCAGAATCCCTGGATTTTGCATAAATCAGTCTTTTGCAAAAGTAAATTTTTCTCTGTTCATTTTAACTTCATCTGTTGAAAACCGAATGGATCTAGTCAGAAAATAAAACTCCCGAATGCATGGAGAATTATTTTCTTTTTAGACCAATTTGAATAAATGAAAAAGGCATCCACACTGTAACACTCCTCGAGCGGTATGCCTCTGTGCACGGATGAAATCTCAGGTGTGATGTTTGTGACAGCCTGTTACAGGCTTTTGCTATCATTGTGACAAGGTGCTGATGTTTCAAACAGCTACCTTGTGCTGAATGGGAGAAATATTTCCTTGACAATGAATCAGCTCGAAGGTGAAAAGGCTCGTCATCACCTGCGAGCCTCCCCGTCTCCAACCAGCTCTACACTTTGTTTGTCAAAAGCTGTTGAAATAAGGCTTATTTCCACAAGATGCATATTGCAAACACGTGCTACACTGCAATTCTGGACATTACTAATGTGCAAGTCTTTTCTGCAATCAGGTTATTTCTATATTTTACACTCCACAATTTCCGAGTTAAAGAAAAACCCAATTTATTTACTTATTTATTTATTTGCTATCGCATTCCTGTGTCAAAAATGGACGGCTCCTGCCCAAAAGTATGGTTTGAAAAGAATAATCTTGATAACTGATTACGAAAAAATGTAAACCCCTGCTCGCTCCTATGAAACCAGAAAACCCAGTTTGCAACTCTAAGCAATGTGGTAAATCTTTGGTATTTCCTGTTTTGGACTCTCATAAGACTGTTGTGTTGTGGTTTCTACCAGAGGCTTTTGTGAGACCAAAAAATGTTAGATTTAAACACAGCTCTGAGGGGAATTATTGTGCAATAGAGTGTATGGGGCCCAGTGCTGTTTTGGGGTTGAGAATTAAGTTTAGGACTAAGGTGTGAATTGAGTTCAGGTCACTGGTTTAGGCTCAAAGATTTACTGCTGATGGGTAGATGTAGGGAGTGAGGCTGGAGAAATGAATGAAAAGTGAATGGAAGTCAATGCAAAGTCCTTGTGAAGATAGAAAGACGTAATATGTGTGTGCGTGTATGTGTGTGTGTGTGTGACAGTAAAACATAGCACTAATGAGATCCCAAACCAGCACCAAGCGATGCTGGAATTAGCGTCTTTCACACCCTGGCCTCCTCCTCCCCCATCGCCCAGCAGCCCCCACATTCTCTAAACTCTTCCAGCGGCTTTATTAAAACCTGGACGTGAGACCGAGTAGAAAAATGAGCAGAACTCAATCTCGACTTTAAGGCCGACGCCGTCCGGCTTGTGTGCTCTCAGGGAGCGGAGGGAAATGACCTATGAAATATTGCCTTGTCTTTTAAATACAGTACACGCCGTCGCTGCGCACATGCAGCGATAGAAGTGTGGTGCCGTGCAGAAACTCATGCAGTCCTACGCACACACACGCACCTTGCCAAGCATTGAAGCAATTATGGGAACTGTGTTTCATGTAAGACATAAAATTGGACAATATACTTGCTTCTTTATTTGACGTAAAGCCCAGTCAGAGTCAAATGTTCTGCTTCACCAGTTTACAACTCGCTGCAGAATTATCCACAAAACAACAGAGGGAACATGAAAATGTGGCTTTGTAAAAATAGGGTAAATCAGCATAATCTTCCGCTGCGTGCCGCCAGCACACACAAGAAAACTCCACAAGGAAGAAAATGGCGCTTAGAAAAGTAAAGCAAATAGTGTGTTGCTTATTATCAAAGCCCTCCTGCTGTCTGTGACCGGTTCTAATGAGGAATTAGCAAAAGATAGACATACACGTTCTGATTTACCATTCACTCTTTCCTTTCTCCATCAAAGGCCTGAGCTGAGCTGAGCTGAGCTGATCTGATCTGAGTGATGGGAGCTTTCTTCGCCCAGTGCCAAAGCTGTGAAATTGTACAGGCTTATTGCAGCTCATGCTTTGCTGGGTTTCTCATTGATTTTGGTTTTGTTAAGGTTCACAATACTTTCAGCGTCTCACTGACCAACTTATTAGCCGTGGCTCACAGAGCAGCGGGGAGTATGTGTTCCTTGTCATTAATGTGCTTTGCCGGGTCATTAGCAGCTGAGCGGCTCGGCACCACAAGCGAGGAGCTAGGCACACGCGCACACACTCACACCCCTACACACTTACAAAACACACCGAATAAAGCGTGGGTGGGTCACCACTGACTTTTGCCCATAGCCTCGGCTCCTGCGATGATTAAAGCTAGCGGTGACACAAAAAAATAAATAAATAAATGAACATGCATGTGTGTGCAAGAGCAAACACACACACACGCGCATGTCCACGCACGCATGCACGCAGACATTAGCCACGGTCACACAAACACATGCTGCGATAAAGACAAAGTCTGCAGAGCTATGCTGCAAAGCGAACACAAGCAAAGTTGCAGCTTTTAATCATCTTTCGGGGAAAAGCACAAAAGGAAGTCTCACAAACAGCTGCAGGGGCAGGGCTTCTTCTGCCGCTCAGTAATGGAGAGAGATCATGTTCACCATGTCACCAACTCTATAACAGAGTTCACCTGTAAACAACAGATTAACATATTAAATCAAAATCTGAAACTAATCTGTGGGCTGTTTTTTTCTCTTTTTTTCCCCTCTATACTGACTCCCTCTCTTTGTCCCTGTCTCTCTCTCTCATTAGCTGGGCACATTAGCTTTCCTGCTACTCTTTCAGCCAAAAGAAAGGAAAGAGAGCCTGCGGCAAAGTGACCTTCTGGGGATGGAAGGAGGCCAGGGGGGAATTCTCCGACACCACTGATCTCCAGCTAGTTCAGTCTCTGCGTGGGCAAAACTCTGATCTGATGCAGCCATCGATGATTGACGGGAAAGCTGGAACAAACTCAGAGCTCTGCTTCCATCCAAGGGAGATCATTTAACTAAAGAGTGACAAGTCAGGTAATGGATGTTGGCAAATTAACCCCAGCAACAAAAAAAAAAAAAAAATGTCTTCATGAAAGGGCTGAGGTGAAGAAATATCTTATGTGTGATTAAAAGCACAGGGAAGCGCACAGGAGATGGCTGATGAAAAAACTAGGCTTCTGGTTTCTTGTAGGAATTATGGCAATAATTGATCTCCTGAAGGATTTGAGTGGAAATCCAGAGAGATAGAGGTGCATAATTAAAGGGTCACTGTTGTGTTCGTCCTCAATCCCTCCTCCACTGCAGCTATATCAAATTATGTGGCCATGGTTCTCGGAGACACTTGAGAGACCTCCGGTGGCCCGGTATCACCGCCAGACCCTGGCAGGGTCAGCGCTTCTGCACAGAGCGCTGCTCAGCATGCCACATAAACTGATTATAAACTAATATAAAGTTCAGAGACAAAGGCTGACAGACACACAAACAGACAGGTAAACAACTCAACCATCGGTCTGTGCTTTAAAGCTGAGGCACCAGCTGTTATCACAGCCTCAGCGGTCCTGCAAGAGAAAAGGTCCAAAGCTCAGACTTACTAAATTTGGTCAAATTAATGGTGAAATAGATCAGAAATTGATGCAGAAATAAATATATATATATATTTTTATGATTTGAAAGATATGAAATCTCTAATATGTTGTACAATTAGTATTTGAAAAAAGGTAAAAAAGGAACGAGAACAGGACGTTTGTTCTTTTAAGGCGTGTTCAGTTGTTTTTTTGTTTGCTTTTTGCTCCTATAGTGCTGGGGTCCAATTTTCCATCATGTATTTAATGATTTAATGCTTACCTCCTTCATAGCCAATGCTTGCTAATGAGTTCACAAACTGAAAGCTGAGGACAAGTTCTGGGGTGTTGCATGGAAAATGGAAATGTTGTATTGTGCCTAAGCCTGGATGAGTCCAGGCAGTTCGTAAAACTCATCAACATTTATCAACAACCGATTACCTATTAGCACTTAAAGTAGTTCATAAAAAGTTGTAAAAAGGTGTAAAAGAGAAGGTGGATCCACACTCATGGTCTGCAAAATGCCCTCCTGATGTCTCTATTGTGCAGTCTGACTTCAGTGGGTAAAATGCTGGTGCGTACGAGGCTCTCCAATCGAGTTGGCATGGGGAGCAACCACACATCCAGTGTTAATCACCCTTCTGTGCAAACACACACACGCACACGCGCACAAACACATAAACTGTGAGGACATGCAGAGTCACACTAGGGGAACCACAAATGCCTGCAGGGAGAAAAGGGGGGCTAATCCGACAGTGATCTAGTGACTCCAGAGAGAAACCCGCTGCCCCGAGGAGTGTCGCTGCCTTGGTAAATAGATGTGTGCACATTTCTATCTTACGCTGCAACTGCTGACAAAGTTTAGAGATCGAGACTGGGGATGAAAGGTCCTTGTTTTCCTAAGCATTAATAAAAGTAATAAACTTGATTTCAGCACATTTTTCAAGTTTTTATTGTCTTGCCTTCTTATGAAGAAGGTCCTGGGGTTGAATCCTGACCAGAGGTTTCTCTGCTTGTGGCTTGCATGTTCTCACTGCGCATGGGTGGGTTCTCTCCAGGTGCTCTGATTCCTCCCACCGATCAAGAAGTACGCTTGCTAGGTTAATTGGTCTTTGCTGGACGAGTGTGTGCATGCATGGCTGTTCGTCCTGCTTGGATTGGTTACATGTCCATGGCGCCTCCCCACCCAATGTTTCCCTGAAGGACCCCTACAACAGGGGTGTCAAACTCCAGTCCTCAAGGGCCGCTGTCCTGCGTTTTTTAGATGTGCCACAGGTACAAAACACTGGAATGAAATAGCTTAATTACCTCCTCCTTGTGTAGATCAGTTCTCCAGAGCCTTAATGACCTAATTATTCTATTCAGGTGTGGTGCAGCAGAGGCACATCTAAAAGTTGCAGGACTGCAGCCCTCGAGGACTGGAGTTTGACATCCCTGCCCTACAAGGTTGAGCAAGCAAGCAATTTCTTGCAACGTCGTAAATAGAATTTCCCAAATTGACCAAAAGAGACATTGTGAAAAAAAGAAATTACAGAACTTATTTATTTTCATACTTTTTTAAAAAAGAAGCAAAACAGTTGCTATATATCTTGTCACATTTTGTTTACTATCTGTTGTGGAGTTAAGTTACTTTGTGTACTGTTTCACACAGCATGTTAATGTCTTGTGCATCAACAATGAGGCTCAAATGAGTAAAAGACAGGTCCTTTTATAAACACTGTAGTCTAAGAAAGCTGTAAAATTGTACCACAATTCCACTTTAAAATGTGCAGAAACCCTGGCCTTGTAGAAGAGAAAACTAGAGGAACAATGAATGGATCAAGATTTCTCTACAGCGTTGTGTTTACTACAGGTGCTTTCATGAATATTTTTACAAGGTAGGAGGAACCAGAGGTGCTGAAAAGCTAAGTTGAACAAAATAGAAAAAGAATCAAATTGATAGAGATGAAACAGGACAATCAGAAGGCAAGCAAGAAGCAATTAGACAAATGCGCAAAGCCCTGGAACAAGCATCCACTTAGGGTTCCCATGGGAATGATCAGCTCAGCCCACTCTTATTGAGGGATGAACAAATATTTCTAGGCCCACATGTCACCGAACAAAGAGTGGGTCGTGCCACACTTCTACTCCTCAGAGCTTCTATAGTTAGTGTGCAATTCCCTTTAGACTTTATGAAAACAAGCTTAAACAGCTCAACCTTTAAAATCTTTCTCTGAGGTGGTAGTGGGATGCTGACGATGAGATTTGAGTGGAGTACAAACCTACAGGCTCAAAACCAGAATGAATTTGATGTGAACAAAAAAAAAAAAGATGAACAGGTGCGATTAAAACTACTGGTGGCTCGTTTCAGATGGCACACTTCAGTCATCCAAATATGCAGCTGTATTTGTCTTTCCTTTTGCTCACGTCTTTTAAATTTCCAGTTTAAGCACTGCGAATTGGAAGAGTTGCTTAGCTGCAAATCCACAGCCAACAGAACGCCAAGCAGGAAACACACCACAAATATCCTTTATAAAAAGTCCTTGTGGCTAGAAAAATGTGGGGATGTTAAAAGTACTTTCTCCAAAAGCGTTGGAGACAGCATCATTCTACAATAAGGCTGATGATTTTCTGGCATAAAACATGAAGGGCAGCGGTAAACACACTCAGGGATGCCCAACATTATGAACAAGGTCAGACTTTTGCCTGCTCAGTGAAACTCAAAAACTCCGGAGCAGCTTTCTGCAAGTTTTACACTTCACAGGAACTTTTTAAAAAGTTTTCTTTAAAGGCACAGTGGGGTGGATGCTCGCTGCAGGATTTGGCAAAGTGATGGAAGGAGGAGCTTCACACCTCGATATTCAACTGGTGACTCTGGTTATTTTGTTCTCCATTAATTGAAGCCAAGGTGTATTGCAGAAAAAGAAATATTTGCAGAAACATTATCCTAATGAAAGAAAAAAAAAATCTTCAAAGCTACCAAGTTGAGTTTCTATCAAAAATACATGGTCCACAGTGGAGCCATTGGCTGTGCAGCTCTTGCACTCTCTGCCTTTTAAGGTCCAAGATCCTCAGATGTGCGGCTTCTCCTCCAGGTGTTAAACCTGAACCTCAACAAGACAAACCAACATTAATTAAAATTTAACCTCAGTGAGAAATCCGCCCAAATGCAGCATGTTTAATTATGCATCAAACATTTTTTTTAAAACTATTTGGTTGCATAGATAGGAATGTAGTTTTTTTGTTTGTTTTTCAAAATTGACACTAGAACATTCATAGACAGTGGTTTGGTGCTACTTCCCTTAATCACCAAATCTGGGAAAAATGTATTCTTTTTTAGCCTCCTTGCTTGGTTTCAAAAGACAGAGATGGCAAACAAATTGGAAGGAAGAGAAAAGTTGCTCTTATTTTTAAAAATCTAAACCAGCAGAAATAGATAACGGCAGGTTAAAACCCAGGATAGAAGAAAACGGCTTTTGATGTCTGTCTTTCCATTAGGTCCAGAAAACATAGGGAGTTACTTTATGATTGTTTTTGGTTTTATTATTTACTCCTTTCTATTATTTACTCAGTTACAAATCAAAAGGGCAAAAACAGACCATCTTTGCTGTGTTTTTCTTGATACCTTCTCCCTTCAAAAGTAGCAGCCTGTTGGAAAATTTTCTTTATTCAAGCAATTTCTTACATTTCTGGGTGATTTCCTTAGAAAAAAAAAAGCATTTCCAAACATCTCAATAACACTGAGAGGTTAGAAAAGCTAACTTTCAGCCTTATTGACAACCTTGTGTTTCACATGCAGAATATCTGAAATTAAAAATCGTTACAAAGGAATGATGTTTCAGTTTATTGAACACCTGCAAAATAAATTTGTCATTTAAAACCTCTATGCTTGAATGACCAGATCGATTTGAAAACTTTCAAAATTATGTTTCCATAATGTAAATTTCAACATTTGAGTTGACAGCCTTCATGGCTGCAATGACTAAGTCCTTTCTATTTTCCACTGTGAGCAGCATGAAAGATCACTGAGCGTCTGGCGTGGCGGGGCGGCTGACTGACTCTTGTACATACAGAAATCTTCAGTTGGCTCTTAGTTTACCACCGGGAAAAAAAAATAAAAAATCCAAAATTTGAGCGTTTGTGCAAAGAGGACAAATGACAGACATGTGACGTATGAAACTAATTCAGTCGGCTATATTAAATAATTTTGAGTTTTTACAGTCGAAAGCATGTTTTTGCTAACCTGCTTTGTACCGTTAAATAATCCAAATGCAAGAATATAAACAGAGAGCATTGCTTTAGAGAATTTTTCACTTCCTTTCAAACGTTAGAAGTTTCCGTCAACTAGGATTACTTTACCCTTATAATAAAGATACAAATTTATGAAGTAAATGTTTAGTAGAACAGTGAATGTGAGCCAGTAGGGCCAGGTTCTGTGAATTTACTTTCTATTCTTGGTTGTGCAGTTTCCTACAACAAACATATTGATCGTGTTTACATTAACGGGTACTTTGGGAGCTGCAGAAGAGAAGCCCGCCCCGGCTTTACTGCAGTCCTGATTTCACTCAAAAGGGAGGGCTAGTCTCAAGCCAGACCCCCACTCAGAGCAGGTTTCACTCCCATCCTGTGCGGACAGTAATAATGCACCTATGCAAACACTCTTCACAATTACCTCCTTACCCCAAGTCTGCACATGGTGGGAAAAATACTCCAGTGGCTCTACAGAAAGACCTCAGAGGGATCAACACACAGATGTACACTCAATAATACACAAAATTGCAAATGCACTCACCTGGAGAGAGCTGCGTATTCTGTACAAAAAAAGAGTCCTGCACACATTCTGACAAGCCAAACCCCAGCAGACAGACTTAAAAGCATCAAGGAAATCATCCAGTTGTGGCGGAGCAGGAAAAATAATTGCAAGAGAATCAATGCTAGTTATCCGGGCCTAATAAGGGCGATATCGGGGAGTGAAAGAAGAAATGCTTTTAAGTCCAGCAGACCTTGGGTCCACACTGAAGTCATAAACCGAAACCCCCCGCAGTGTGCAGTCACTGTAGGTTGTGGGATCAGATGATAATTAACAGTTTCCATCCCGTGACGGCGCAGGGTCCTGATGAGACGTTCAGACAGACGTTTCAAGTCTGTTGAGTCAAGAAGGAAAATATAAAGACCGGAAAAAAATCACAACATGCTCAAAGGTTTTGATGTATGGTGGCCAACTAGAGCAAAACACAGCTTTGAACAAAACTTTCAAATAAAAAGCAGGCCTGTGGCCAATTACAGCTAAACAGCAACCCACTGATGTAGTTGTAAACTTAGTATGTGATGGTAGTTCAACAATAACAGGATCGTAAGAGAGAGGAAGTACAAACACGTGTTATTTTTGTTTTGTAAAATTCATCTTGTATTTTGTAAAGTAACAAATACAAATACGCTTATATTAAGCCCACCTTCACTTCATCATAAGATCCAGAGCAAGCAACTGCTTTACAAAGTTACTTGATTAGCGAATATATTCCACAGGTGTGTGTTCAGTGAAGGCCTCGGGATTTGTTACAAAACATTAGTAAACAAGGATGAAGACCAAGAAACACAGCAGATCAGCTTAAAGCAGCTTTAGGTTGTAAGCAACATCCCAAGCTTTAAACTTCTCATGGAGGTGAAAATTAAACTGGTATGACAAATGCAAACTCAGCCAGACTTTTCTGAAGGACAAAGTTTATAAGAAAGCAGGCAAGAGACCCATGGTGGTTTAACTGTAGAGATCCACAGCTTAGGATGGATAATTTGTTGGCATAATCATTAGCTGTATGCTCCACACATCTAGTCCTTATGAAGTTACAAGAAGAAAATCCAGAGCGTTAAGAATCAAGAGCATTAATCCTTTAATGTTAGCAAAGGGACACACATACTGTGTGGAAAAGGAAAAGGAAATCACAAAATTTATTGTAGACAGCACAATAAATTTTTACAAGTAAATAAATAACTGCACATCTGAGCAACATGTGACAAATACGGACTAATATAAAAAACTAAAACAAAGAACAAATGGAGGAAGATGATAGACTGTTTAACTTGCTTAGCTCTTCAACCTCAAAGGGATCATCAAACTCACATTCGAATGCCAGCAGATTAGTGGATATAAAAGTCTCAGCTGGACTAAAACTGGACACAATGTGATGAGAAAAAAACCAAACTTGATTTTTATTAAAGTTATTACAAAAATAAAAGAAAGTCTGTTTTGGGGGAGGAAAAAAAAACGTGAATAAATTTCATCATATAGCCTATATATGGCTGGATCTTCATAACCATGTAGTATTCATAAAGAGCCTCAGGATGGCTGTTCATTACTGCTCTTTAAACCTGGAGACGCCTCTCTTTCTCATTCCATGGGAAACATTCCAGGATGGGAACTGATTCCTGTTTTTCATCACCATAGTAACCGTAGCCCAGCGTCAGAAAGCTACAGTATGAATGTGAACATAAACAGGTTTTTCTTGCGGCATGTTTTGACTTCAGTAATTAATCTCAATGTGTATCTAGCAGATTATTTTCCCATTTTGTCCTTCTGCAAGTAGGGAAGTAGTGAGGAGACCAAGCAGCTAAATCCAAAAGGCCCTGTGTCAGTTTTGGAGCCACTGCGGGATATTTAAAAATCTCATGGCAGGAGCGATGGCAGTAGCCCAGTATGTAGCCCAGTAGCTACATACTGGGCTTCAGGAAGCCCAGGTTGTAGGACGCATAAAGCACTACATCACAAACGATGCACATGGCCCACACATGTTTACATTGTGTGCTGTTGGAAAGTTGCCTTATAGTGAGGAGGAGGAAGACCTGTGCCAGATATGAATATTCAATTCTTTCTGAAAGATAAAAAAGCACAATCTCCTTCTCCCTGGTTCTGTGCTAATAAAACATGTTGTAATTGTGAATCTCAAATTCCAGTTCTTAGAATCGACTTTTGGCAGGAGTTGTAGTAAAACTTGTATTATTGTACTGCATGATTACTTACAGCTGAATGACTCAACTAATCTGAAGGTAGAATTTCTTGTTTCTTTGGAAATCAATAAGAGTTTTGTGGCCAAGTCGATTCCAACAAGCTAGAAAACATTTATTAGTAAAACCTCTCACTCTGGTTCCTTAATATTCTGTGAAAACTTTGTTCATTTGTCTCCTGCTTTCTTGGAGTGAACAATTTCTTTTTCTCAAGTCTTTGTTTGATTTATTTAGTTTGAGCAACAATAAATTCTTAGTGAACACCTTGAACCCTACATGATGAACACCACACAATTTAAATGTATCATATTCTAAAGTGACACAGTGTTGTTATGAAATAGTCAAATAACTACAAGACTCCAAAAGTAAAATATCCTAAATTAATTTGCAGTTTCTGCAAGAACACATAAAAACTCTAACCTGACCTATTTTGAGACCTGAAGAAGGAATTGAATCTGAAACGATTTCTCAATTAAAACATTTGTTATACTACCTGTTGTGAATAAAATATTGCCTCAAGAGACTTGACAGTTTAGTTTTCATCTTATTCAACCTCAACAAACCAGAAAAAAAACATAAACTGGCTGTTTAAATGTTTTTAACTAGCATTTAATTTGATTTAGCTTCATTGATTTTTACCACAAATATAAATAGATAATTGTGTCTTAATTAAATGCTTTACTGCAGGGTTTTTTATTTTTTTATTTTTATTAAAATGTGTAAAGTAACTTCAGCCATAAAATACAGAACTCTTCTCATTCTTACTTTGAAATAAATGTTTTTACTTTATTCAAGGTAAATAAACAAATCCAGAATTGTGTCATATTTCAGTTCTGTTGATCCAGTTTTCTTATATGTGCCTTCATACGGCTTGATTGTCACATTTATCAATATGTTGTTTCATGAAATGTTGCGTGCTGGTGATAATAATGTCAAGCACAGATAATATTACACTATATAATGGAAAATAATGTGCACACACAAAAATATAATGCAATATAAATAGATTCCTCCAGCCTCATATCCATTTCCCCTGTATCTCCAAACTGACCCATGACCTGTTAGATGTAGAGCTTCCAAAGACAGCGGCCTCATTACCCGGGCTTCTCTTTGGCTGAGCCAGGTCTTTTATACCCCTGAGGAAGGACAGAAATAAACAAAGACCACCACTGATTGAGAGATGGAAACAAAACACTGTGGCAGGAAAAGGTTACATTGGCTGTTATCCTGTTCGGTGGCCGCTGGCTTTCAGTCATTAAAAAAACAAAAAAAAACTTCCAGTCATCTGTTACAATATCTCAGTTATGCAAGAAATGTCACTAAAAACAGCTATACACACGAGAATTATGGCATTTAGTTGCAAACTGCTAGCAGAGCGGTGTGCCGTTAATAGCATTAGAGACAATTTAGCAAAACGTGATCATTTTAAAATAGGTTACATCACTACAGTTTAATGAATTAAACAATGTCTTCATGAGGTCGTATTTATGTAGGTATTGATATTCACTATTCTTCTAATGATAATTCCCAAGTTTGAAAAAGGGATTTTCACATTCAAAAATATTTGCTGACTGATGGCCTCAAGAATTGAGACAGCAAAACGTCTGCATGTCTATCTAATTTACAAACTCACCAGCAAAGGTGATTTTCTCCCAAAAATGTCCTATGAAACAAATAACGGCAGACTTTCCAGTTTACCATGGCTCTAGAAGTGGTTTACTTCAAACATATGTTACTATGCTGCCCCGGTTTGAGCTTTATTCACATTTCAGCATCTTATCTTTCTGTAAAAGCTGTGACTGGTTCTAAATTTTTCTTTTACGTGCGTGAGAACAACATGTGAGTACACAGCCTTGTACGGTTAACCTGACTTTCAGATAGTATATTTGTGTGATTTCCTTTTCCAAGGGTAAAGGGCAACTATGATGCAATACGGG
Source organism: Gambusia affinis (assembly GCF_019740435.1). NCBI lineage: Eukaryota > Metazoa > Chordata > Actinopteri > Cyprinodontiformes > Poeciliidae > Gambusia > Gambusia affinis. Next base: position 8,361,158 of record NC_057884.1, on the reverse strand, counting down.
CGCAGATCTGCTCTTACATGCAGCACTTGGTGAACATGTGAACAAGGCCCTGAGATGAAGCAAACAATCAGACATGGGTCATTCCTTCTGGATTAAAACCTCAAATACGAACAGTACTTGAAAAATATTCCCTTTGTCTACCACACAGATTATATAGGTATCAGAAATCATTTTTACACAAACTCTACTTCCCATCCGACAACGTGACATCATAAGACCTCAGAGACCTTCTGTCATTGCTCTGCGTCTCTGTCCTCTGTGTGTGTGAAATGGATAGGCACTACATGCAGACAGACGAATGAACTGCAGCCACAGGTGACAGGAGGGGTCAACATGGCGGAAGAACCTCCGGGATGGAACAAGGGCAAGACTGTATGAGTGAATCAATGAGACGAAAAGTTAGTATTGATCCTGCTGGATTTATCCCCTTCAATGTCAATGAGCAGCATCAGTCAGATGAAGAGGCTGTGCCCCATTTGCCTGAAGAGCAGCACGACAAATCTCATTCTCATCCTCTTCTGCTCATTTAATGAAGGATATAATGGTTTGAGTAGGCTGAATGACTGCTAGCAGACCATTTCAGCGAACAGACTGTATATCTGTTATCCTCCTGACTTTAATATGCAGCAAAACCTCCGCTGGAAATTAGAGGGAGTGTGCGCTCACAAGAAAAATTGCATGTTTATTCTTTGGTTACCGCTAATTTTGAGGTTTAGCTTTTCCGGTGCAGCCGTTCTGCCGCTGAAGAGTGAAACGCACTAATTAGGTGCTGATGTAGTGACTGGGAAATCAATACATGGCATCATTAAAAGGAATGAGTCAATAAAAGTTCAAAGAGTTACATCAGGATTGTTCAACCTTCCTTCATCTGATATGGACATATTGTAAAACAAACAAATATGTGGTTATATTGAGGTGTTGCTAAGGTAATAACCTCTAATATCATAACTCGTACTCTAATATGTCTTACAAAACATACTGTGTTGAATTGGTACAATCCTAAAATTAGTTTTTCATGCAATCAAAGTGGTAGGACTACATTGATCTAGAAATTGTGTAGATGAAACAGTGAATCTATTTATTTTAATCCTTTTATTCTCTTTTCACCATTTAAACACTTAGAGAAATACATTGCAAAGTTTCCAACATTTCAATAATATTTTTTATACCCTTAAATTGTGAATACAGACACTTTCTTCAACCATTTCTCAAAAAGATTTTTGAGTGTATAAAATGCATTAGAATTTCTTATACTCAAATATTACACTTCGAAAAATGTTTCTTTAAAACATAAGTATTTGGGACTAAAAGGGTCAATACAGTGGACACCCAAATATTGGCAGATTCACTTATTATCTACTTTTTCTATTATTTTGTAAAAGTAAATCCAAATCATTCACAGAAAAAAAAAAAACAAACAAACATCTGTTCACAGTTACTCAAGAGAAAATGCAGCTTGGGAAGATGAAATCCCCTTGGCTATCCTCACAAAAGGGGAGATAAGGCATGTCATTTGAATGAGGGGGAGCCCAAGTGATTCACAGAGGATGAGCAAGCTGTTGAGTGTGTTACCTCTAGTGAGTGAAATGAACTTGCATGTGTGTGAAAGGCACCTTCAGAGGTTCTCATCGATCACATTCACATCAAACGAGGAGGATAGGGAGGAGGCTCAGGTGCTTCGCAGAGCACCTGAACAAACACACACAACCGCGGTGCATCTCGCACATGGATTCACAATAAACACGTCTGTGATTACAGCACAATGTGAACATGAACAGCACCGCTTTTCACAGTCGGCTCCACGAACAGACAGAGACACCCACCGCAGTGGAAACCTTTCTTTGTGGAACCAGTATGGTGCAGGACGCCGACTGAGTTCCCCACAAATGCTGTTGATCTCAGATTTAGCAGCTTGTCGTCCCTCATTACAAACGAACTGAGAGGAAGAGCAATTTAGAAAGATGTCTTATTTCTGTTCATTTAAGCAAACCTTCTGGATTTTATCCCCCTTTTCATCAGATCCCTATAGCAAGAAACTCTGAAGATTTAGGAAGGAAGAAAGACAGGGGCAGTATGATGTATTTTACATGCACATAGATCTATTTTATAGAACATTTAGGTTATTTTCACTCGTTTTAAAAATGCTATATAAATCAGATATTGCTTAAAATAAAAGTGACTGTCTTCGGGACACCATCAGGAAGTGGATGCAGAATTGTTCCTCTATTACCCCTTTAATAGCGTTTTAGTTGGAGATAGAAATACCAGCATGTTAGAGATTAAAGGATTTCTCAAACATCCATGAAAGAATAAAAGCAACACTCCATCTATGTTTAAGATGAAGGAATAACATTATAGACAATTTTACACAATGCTATTCCTTTGAGATTAGTTTAATTGCCAGCAGGGGAAGAGTTGGATGTAAATGGCCTGAATTATGTGTCTGCATTTCAGTGTTTTTAACAGTTCATGTTTTGTCCAAGCTTTCTTGTTAAACTGGTTGTCAGATGTGGCGCCTCCACTCATCTGGAGGGGCAAATTTGGCGTCTTTGTTCCTTGTTGTAGACACTCAGCATCTTTGGCTAGGTTGTCAGCATTTCGGGATCACCTGGGTGTAACGTTCCCAGAATAAAATCTACCTTGCTGCAGTTTTTAGTGAGTTCACGGAGGAAAACTCACACACAACTTTAGCTTGATTTATTCCATATTTAGCTCTTTTGGCACACTTATGTGTTTGAGATAATTTCACAAGTCTTGATATCAAACGACATGCCCAGCAAATACTAAAAGCAGTTTTGAAATTAAGATTTAATTTATAAAGGAATCAAAGCTGTCCAGACTAACCTCAACTTGCGTAGAAAAATGTTTTCTTCAGATCTTGTTTGCCTTGCTCCTGCTGAAAATAAAAAGAGTTCATATTTTAAAAAAAGAAAAACATCTAAATTACCCAAGAGACCGTACTTCCAGAAAAATATTTTGTGGACTGAAGATACAAAATGGAATCTCTTCTGAAAGAGTGCATCCTATTAAATAAGTTGTAAAACTAAGCAGCATTTTAGAGGAAAAACGTGTAACACTCCATCCATTCATGCATCCATTTTTTTACACCCTTGTCCCCAGTGGGGTCGGGAGGAGCCGGTAACATATAACACTTCCACCCTTTATTTGTTATATTTTTTTAACTATTGTGACCCTGATCTCTCAGTTATTTCTCTGCTGTCCAATAGCACAGAATTAGTGCAAGGCTAGTTATCGTACCACTACTGCATTTGTCATCACAGCTATTTCAAAAAAAATTTTGGATTATGTCAGACAAAACCACACATATCATGCACATAGTCTATGAAAACCTGCACACGTCTATTTTCCAGCGGAATTCAGTCCTATCAAGCATGCAGAAACACAGTAACACATTTTATTAAATTAGGTGCCTCATTCTGTGTGTAAAATTATTGTTAGAATTTATTACACCACTTGGTGTTTTAGCACAGATAAAAACAGCAAAAAGATTATTAAATGATCTACTTTGCTACCCATAATTGGGAAGAAAATGTATCCTTCAACTTTCTGTAAGTCATAAACATATTCCCACCTTTACTGTGACTCTAATTGTTTAAACCTCTGGATACGTTTTAGATCTTTTAAGCATTTGCCAATATTATCATATGCTGATGATTGACTTAAAATTGGTGCTATATCATACAATGTTTCATTTTCCATAGACTGTTTTGTCATGAATCACTTAAAAAAACAAATGGACATCACCAGAGGGGTGAGAAGTTGGGTGTTCCAGGTTTTATAGCCTAATTAGATCATTTCCTGTTTGATTAGAAAAGATATTACTTAAATGCGCATCTTAAATGTTGCTGACGTACAAAGAGTAATAAAAGGAGAGATCACATCTCCACAATAAAATTGAAATTTGTTCCCTCTTACACATAAAATGCCTAATTACCAAACTCCATCTCATATAAGAGATTTGATAGTTCCATCTCAGAACTGCACTTTATAAAAGTACAGGGTGATTTTCATTCACCTCTTTTGTAGAGCCGCGCAGCACTGTTCACTTTTATGACTGGACTGACATTATTTTCTTTTCGTTAAAGAATGTTAGTGTGCTTTTGTTTTTTCCTTGCATGTGTGTGTGTGTGTGTGTGTGTGTGTGTGTGTTTTGGTACAGGCCAGCTATCTGGTCAAAAGTCATTCTGGTTTCGACACTGTGAATATATAAAACATTTCTGCACGTGCCCTGCTTGTTTGAAACCTTCCAAACGTTTTACATTGATTTATGCTCGACAGAGACTCCTCCACCGCTTCACTCCGGCGCTGTCCTTTCAGCAAACAGAGAGCGGGAAAGAGAGATGAGTCCTGTCCTGAACCTTGTCCAAACTCTGCAGGTGGCCTCGATGAAGGGTATGCTTTTTTTTTTCATCAAGGTCTGCCAGCTAGGCTATCCTAACAGTTCCATCCTCCGCCAAAATTCAAAGAGTGAGAGAGAAAAGAGAGGAGAAGAACAGAGGAGTCTCGTCTGGTCTTGCGATATACTTTATGCATCTGTAAAGAGTAAATAAGAAGATAACTTAAACAGAAGAGAAAACGTGTGTGTATATGAGCAGCTTGAAAATCTTTACCCGACCATTCTACACTCTGCGCAGCAATAGAGCAACACTGGCAAAGGAAATGAAGGCCGTGACGCATTGTTCGGTGGCGTACTGTAATGCTTACAAGCATGGACAGGTTGTTCTATTGTTATTGATGCTCTTATTTGGGTGGACATAATTTAATTCCAGGAAACAGTATCACTCATTCATCATGTCGAGGTTTGACATTTCTATCAGGCTTATCGATGCACAGTCAAGTGAATTTAGCAAAGTGTAAAATCATGATCAGATGTAGATAGGCTGCCGTTGACGGAAAATTATCATCTTGCATGTTGGAGAAAACACAGAGCGGTCGTTTACCGAAATGAGGCCGGGCTCTCACAGCCTACACGTATAATCTGCAGCCATTTATGGAGATAAAACTGTTCAGAGCTTAATCATGCCAAGTCACGTTTCCAGCCCGGCCGATGGTCTCTGACCACCGCTGAATCAGTGGTGAACTTTTGGCTTAAATCAGGGGCACCGAGCTACCGAGGAGGAAATGTGACAGTTTGTTGCAAATGTTTCAAATTCTGCAAAGCGAGTGAAACCCAGGGCACCTTTTGGAGGTTTAAGAGTGAAGGTGAGAGCGCTGCTGAATCATTTTTCTCAGCCTCCGACAACGACGCATGGTTTGTGCTTCATCTTTGACTCAGTGGCTGTTTGATAAGTTCAGCAGGAGCCATTTTTTTCTTCTTCTTTTTTTACCTATTTTGAGTGTGATGACAATTACAGGTCTGTGTTGCTACATATCAATTGCCTCTTATGGAAGCGACTGTCACATTTTCATTGTTCTATTGATCCACTGGAGGCGCCAGTGTTTGGGAGGGGTGATTGGAGACATGGGGTCTGTTAAAACCCTCAACTTTGGAAAAAGTTGAGGGTTGACATAACAATTCAAAATGCTAAAAAAAAATCATCTCAGTTCTGGGGTTAGAATAAATTGAAGTGTAGTCATTTTTTCGTGACATATAAAAAGTCTGATTCAGCAACAAGCAGAGGGAAGGTTTATATGTTTGACTGCACAAACATATAAACAATAGCAAACGTTTTCAAGGCACAACTTGTGGATAGGTTACTTTTTTATATATATCTTTGCTTCTGCACCTTTCCTTCCTGTTGACACCCCGGGTGTCTGCCAATGTGACTTATCAAAATCTGTCACTGGATGCACAGCTCTGTAAAAGAAAACAACTGCAGGAAGCAAAATCCATCCATCCATCGTCTTCTGCTTATCCGACATTGAGGCAACAGGTCCGGCTAATTCTGCGGGGGGAAAGTAAGGCTCAATAAAAAATAATATTATATAATTCTACTACTAATCAAAATATCAAGCATTAAATAACTAAACAATCAGGCATGTTAACATTTGCATCTGAGATCAAACAGCATGAAGAAATTCGACTTTGTAAAACATTTTTTGTTGGATGAAAGTTGGGTTGCCGACCACCTGTTATTCTTCTCTCTCAAGTATGCATGTCATAGCGCAGTCAGTAGCTTTGCTTGTGGATATATTTTCAACTAGAACGTCTCTCAATACCATCGCCATCAACAGAAAGCTTAGTTTCACTTTTACGTTTGTATTATAGAAGATAAAAGGCTGCGCTACTGTATTGCGTCCTCTTAGACGGTACACCAACATGGATATTATGTATTCTAGTATGAAATGGGGATTCCATTGTGGGGCAAATTTGAATTTAAAGGGTTAATTCATTGCTTTTCAATTTAACTATTTCATTCTTCGCCATAGAAGCCATACTTTATTAAATACACAGGATTTTTTTTTTATGTGATGAAAAGAAGACTTTATGATCTTCCATCTGGACTTAAGTAATAACCATTCATCTTGTTTGTTCTTGTCTGCCCGGTCCAGCTTTATTAGTCATACTCTGAACTTAATGGGTTTATAATCATGAAATGATTAGAATCACTCTCACCAGCATCTTGGCTGCATTTTTGAAAACCTCAGGGTGACGATGGTGAGCTTGAAAATGAAGATGAAGCATTTATCAGCATTCCAGCTCGAAATGCAAGACATTTTGATTGCAGTGTTCTCACACCTGCCTGTCTCTCTCTCTTGTAGATGAAGCATAATTCAATTAGCTAAGTGTTGTGTCATGCAAATGACTTATTCTCCAATAAGATGTTCGGACTACGCTCACAAATCTGCTGTGAAATCCTTCAGCATTCACAAGCCTTGAAGTGGCCGCATCGTTCGCAGGTCGCACAGTTAGAACGTCTGTCCCCTGCATCAATATACGAGTCTTCTGCATCATTGTGCCTCCTCTCTGCTTCATATTTTTGACAGGTTTAATTCGAGAGTTAATTTACTTGCGCGGCTGTTTCATTGAGTTGAGTGAACTCAGAGATGTGTTAGTGCAGTGTCATGGCATCCAAGAAGCCATAGAGGGAGCCGCGTCGTAAACTTCTGAAGAACAAGGGAACGTCCGAAAAAGGTATTGACTGAAAATAATAATAATAATAATAATAATAATAATAATAATAATAATAATAATAATAATAATAATAATAATAATAATAATAATAAACAAAAAATAAATAAAATTACATCTCAACCAGATAAGTCGCAACATTTGAAAAATAGTGCGATATTTAAAAAATAATAATCCCACAAATAATTAATCACAAATTTACTGTAATGGACTGCACATTTTTGGAAAGTAGGCTAAAAGATCTTAAAGCAGCATGTTATTAAGCACCAATAAGAACCAAAGTAATTGACATATATCCATCTACAGCGAGTTACAAAGACGATTTAAGTCCAGACACCCTGCAGAGGAAACCCTCTTCGGCTGCTTCTAACCCTGATTTCATTCTTAAGATTGCAGGTGAAGGTAGGAACTTACAGTAGACTGGACCTCTTCACCACGACAGACTGCTTCAGCACCCACATCACTTCAGACGCAGCACCAATCTGCCACAGTTTGGTGGTACTTTTCATAAATTATCCTGTGGACTGGCAAGACAAAAGTGACACTTCTTGAAATGCTTGAATCCCATTAAGTATTATATGACGCTAACACAGGATTTCAGAAAAAGAGGACGATCTCAACATTCAACATGGAGGTAGTAGTTTGGTGGTTTGGGCCTACTTTGCTGCTTCAGGGCCTGGATAACTTATCTTAGTTGCACCATCAGCTCTGTTCTCTTCACCAGAAATTGGCAAAAAACTTTTTTTTTTTTTTTTTACCTTGAGCTGAAGTGCACTTAAACACTAATTTCCAGTCAGGCACACCTGGAATTTAGTCTATGAGAGCAATCATTTTTATGTAACATGTTTTATAGATAGTTTTTCTTCTTATTAAACAAAATCCTCATGGAAAATTGCTTTTTCCTGGCCTGATGACCTTTGCTGCATGTCTTCCCATTCCTCTCATTACCCACTTTCCTGTTAATTCACTATCAAATAAAGGCCACAAGAGCCAATAAAACCTTTTTTAAATTTTTTTTTATTGTATACTTGTGTTGTACATGACTATCAGAATAAAAAGCAAATGAGGAAAACACACATAGCATTGCATAAGGGTGGAAACTGCTCCCCACCACTTTTCCCCCTTGACCTCTACTATGTGGAAACAGTACAAGACTGACCCAGATGTTCCTGAAAACTCAATTTGATATTCATAATGCTCGTTCATAATCACATTGTTTCTTCCTTTTTTGCATGTTTGTTTCTTTCTTTCTTGTTTCCTTTAGTTTTTTCTCTTATGTCTTTTTCTTTCTTTTCTCTTTCTCCCTTTCTTTAGGACCGCCTTATCTCAAGGCAAACGAAAAACTGGGGTAGAAAACATAGACTGAAGCAAGGTCCACCTAAGTGTGTTGCTCCTGGTCAGTTCGCCCAATCAACAATTCAAGTGACCAGTTAGTGAAGTGTTTTTGGTGATTTGTGTGACATCGTTTGCATATATTTTGGTTCTAAATCTTTATTTGGCCACGCAGACTCTTATAGTATGTAGAATATGACCCACTGTGATCAAACTAAAACACTGTCAGAATTCCTCCAGGAAGGTCTCAAGAGGCGAAATCACAGATTTCCCACAAATTAAGCACCGTGGACAGCGCATGGCTGCCACAGAAGAGAGCGATGCTCTCCAAAACTCTAACGCAGTCATTAAAAATAAATAAATAAAACTTATAAAAGAAAATATAAAGAACTCTTTAAACTATACAGACCATTGTCATTTCTTGTAGCCTGCAGTGTGATAAAACAATTGAATTCAGCTGTGAACTCTTCGTTCTAAATCCAAATCTAGCTTCTTATCTTTTAATTATAGTTCAAAACTAACTATAATCGTAATCTTGGACACACCTCCAGTCTTCCCGCTCGGTCCTTGACACCGAGCCGGGTGCTGTTCGGACCTGACCGGGGGGGCTGAGGACAGCTGAGAACAGCGGCGGACTCGCGAAGTTGCACCGCCCCGGTTCAGACAGCTGCACTAGAGCAGATAGAAGCTGAGATAGTGATTGAAAGTGATGGTAAAAGGATTTAGCCTCGGCATTAACACAGAGGGAGGGAGAGAGAGAGAGAGAGAGAGAGAGAGAGAGAGAGAGAGAGAGAGAGAGAGAGAGAGAGAGAGACTGCGAGTGAGAGAGATAGAGGGAGGGAGATAGGAAACGGAGAGAGAGAGAAGAGGAGGAGGGAGGGTGATATTTTCCATAAAGCCCTTTCCACCCCCCTCCCCTCCCATCCCTCTCTTTCTGCCCTTGAGCATCCCGGGTAAACCCGAAGCTTGTAAAGTGGGAAGAGGAGGAGGAGGGACGGAGGTGGAGAGGGGGGGGGGGCTGATCGGGGCGGGCTCAAGCCTTTCTTCAAACTCAATATTTTATACTTTTGATACTCCCTGACGGTGGAATTCATTCCTCTTTTCCCGGCCGATCCCAGATCTAGGACACCGCTGAGCCATCAGTGCGCAGCCATCTACGGTGGGATAAAAGGAAGATTTAAAAATAGAAAAGAAAAGTATCCGGCTGACTGCAAATAAGAATAATAACAACAACAACAACAATAAAAAGCAACAAACAGTGCGCAGGGCAGATTGATATCGGGAGTACAGTGAGGAGACGGCGGCGGGGAGCGAGTACAGTGGAAGATCGGAGGGGATTTATAGTGCTGACTGGCCTCAGAGAGACGCGTGCAAGAAGTAAGTGCTCTATCTGATCAAGCATTTCGCAGCACGGTGCGTTTATCTTGCTGGACGTATGTGCACGCAAAACGGAGCACTTAGTGGGTTTTGTCGGGAGTGAACAGACGGCCTCTTTGAGCTTTTATTTGAATCAGGTAGAAAGAAAAGGCAGCGAGTCAGTAAACAGTTTGTGTGTGGTGTGTGTGAAAGCGACGCTGCGCTGTCGGGTGCATAACTGTGGAAACTGACACACCCCTGAATAATCGGTGCCGGGGGAAATCCGCCTGGGCTACTTGTCAAGTGAACAAAGTCTGCATGGGTCGGGACGTGCTGTTCGCGGACCGGACTTCTGTCACAAGGCGTGCGAGGTTCGGATTACAATCCCTGAAAATGACTATGGAAGCGCAATCTGTGTCTCATTTATCAATGCGTGCGAAAAACCCCCCCAAAGCAAAACAATAATTAGAGTTGAATTAAGTTTGGAGTTTCCGCTTAAAGTTAGGTGCGCCATGAAATAAGAATAGCTAAGAGGGTATAATGCACCCGATGAACTTAAAGAAAACTTACTTTTTCCTCTCCACGGAGCCGCAAAAGATATTCTTCCAGCTCCGCATTTTGCACATACTCCAGTCTAATAATAATAATAATAATAATAATAATAATAATAATAATAATAATAATAATAATAATAATAATAAAGGATGATCCAAATAGATGTTAACTGGTACTTTTTACAGTGTAATCGTGGTTGCAACATCTGTAGCCCACTCTGCAGCACAAGTGGAATTACATGCACCGGGCAGCAGCACGTGTTTTTACGCACAAGATTAAGGTACACAGATACGCGCTTTTTGGCGGGTTTTACGTGGCCAATAATTTTGAAACGCAAAGCACCACAGGTTAGAGAGGACAACTTCAATTTTATACTCTTAGTGGAAACGGAGAAGTAGTGTGGCAAGTAGTAGTGGTATAATGAATTTCGTTCATAAAAAGTTTCTAGGCTGCACAACAAGCAATGTCAGGAATAAATAATGTAATTCTATTCTTTTTTTATTAACTTTTCCTCCTATATTGTTCTCACAGCGCTCCAGATCTACAAGAGGAGCCCAGGCGGTCTGAGCCCCTTCAATGGATCTAGCCGGAGACACAGCCGCTGCTTTTTCACCCTCCCCTCCCGGCGCCGCTCTTCCGTTGCAGGACCCCGCTCTCTGAAACATGGATTCCCGTGAGCATCTCCCACCCAAGTCCCTACAACATTATGGTAAAAGTGCACACCGAGAGTCCTCTCAGTAACCGTATCCGCCCATCTGTTCCCGTGGAAACCAGCCGTCCCAAGCAACAAACTTCTTTACCTCTGTCTCTCTCTCTCTCGTTTCTCCCCGGGGGACGTCAGTGTTTGTCAGGCGACGCTGACTGAAAGCTGCATATCTACCTGTCTCCTTTCACCCGAGGGATTCCAATCAAAAGCTAAGAGGCGAGTCCTTTTAAAAGTCGCACGGTGGTCAGGATGCTCACGTTCTCCCTGTGATCACCCCTCCATGCGCTTTACCTCTCCTCTAAGACGTGTGGCCCCCTCACCCTGTGCTCCATACGCCACTCCCCAGGCCTGCCATGCTCCTCCGGGCTGCGTTGTTGCTGTTGCTGCTGCTGCTGCTGCTGCACTGTTGGGCCTCCGCCCTCGGCCAGTACAACATGTGCAAGTCCCTGGTGAGCACGGACGAGGGCTCGGTGTGGGAACATTACGCATGCCAGCCCAGTCCCGCGTTCATGAAGGACTACATGCGGATCAAGGTGGATCCTCCCGGAATCACGTGTGGAAATCCACCCGAGAAGGTCTGCACTCTGGTAGGTTGAGTCACGCACCTGTGATTTTCTCATTTATTTTCTCAGTGTATCAATAAGTAAAGAGTGCTCTCAGACTTGCCAAACTTTGCGGTTGGTGACAGAGAGTGACGTTTTAGAGCTTGAAAACTTTTATTCAGGTTGTGGCAGACAGGACTGAGATAATGTGAAGCTTGAGGGTGACACACAAAGGGGAAAACAAGAAGTCAGAGCAAGATTAATACTTAAACATTTGACCTTGAATAGACATTGACGTTTGCACCTAACATGAACTTTATGACCTTGAGTCAAACTCATATTTAGACTCATAGAAAGAGCCTCAAAGTCTTACGGATGAAATGCAGATATCAGGACCTTTCACTTCCAAGGACACTACAGGATGAACCGAGGGAAAAAAAAAACCTCGTTAAAATGTCTACTAAAGCCTGCAGGCCAATCCTGGCTAATGAAGGTATAATAGTTTGAAATAAAGGTAATAAAATCTCAATCATAAGACTGCAATTAGGGTTCTCTTCTTTTCTGTGGTCAATGATAAGTTTTCTATCTGAGCTTTGACTCATGTCTTGTCTCATTGTGTGTGAGAGATGAGATTTTTTTTTATTTTTTTCTCTTGACAATCGACCTGCTGTCCCTGAACGTTCACTCACTGGCGATGGCGCCAGACTCGTCTCCACAGCCGTGACTCAAAATCTCACAAACAGTGTTAGAACCAATGTGTAGGACTGTCTATATCATGTTATATAATAATGCAATTCTGTTAACTATCCTTTTTTTTTCTAAGTTAGAAGATATTTGCTACTTTGGGAAAAGTTTTACCTTCTTCTGTCATAGGCTGATAATTAACATGTGAAGTCGTTTAAACAGGAGAGGATAACGTGTACCTCGGATACCTAATGGTTAACGACTTGTTTTAGTAGCGGAAGCCGGCATTGTTTTGAGTGAAACCTCTCCGCTTAAGAGATTAGATGGACCTGAGTGAGGCAAGAGGTGAAGTGATGCCTGCTGCCATAACGTATTGACGTCTGCCCCCTAATGGCCCGGGCCTGGAAACTTCTATAACTATGTTTCTGAGTGAGCGATGATGAAATATTGATGCAGTCCTTAATGGGCTTCCTTACAAGGGGTTGGCTGGCGACGCTTCATCCCAAGGATCCTGAGTATGCTGCACAGCTGATGAGACAGAAAGAAACAGAAAGAAGGGTGATGGAGGGCGGGACAGGAAGGAGTCTGGGCTTAGTCAGCACTTTCTTGTGGGATGGGATGGGAGCTTTACAGTGGAAAGTTTTGGTTCCCGTAAGGTCATTTATGGTTGTGGGGATTGAAACAGGTCCCAGACTGCTCTGATTAGGGGGCTTAGTGAGTAACGGTTATGTGAGAAAAGAGAGATGTCAGCTTAATATTCCAAAATGCACTGACTACTTTTCTCAGAGGCTATTTTTCTGAAGCATATAACCGTCCGTCCACTGAGCAAGTGAGGCTTCCTTCGCCTCAAGTCTTCTGCAGCGTGACAAGTGTTCATTCTCTGACTGCTTCCATTAGAGGCACCAAGTTGGCATTGCTGATCATTTATTAATATGCACCAGGCGTGGACGATTATCAATAACGACATAATGAATATTCGAAAAGCTTTGAAACTCTTTACTTTTCCTATCACACTATTGCTACTGATTTTAGACATTTCATTTCAGTGCTACTGAAAGTGTCAGAGTGACCAGCGACACCTTCACCTGTGCAGAATAATGCAGCAAGCCCCTTCCCCCACTTGTTGCTAGGAAGAAGACTACTACATTTTTAAACTTTCCACAGAAAAGAAAATTAATGCAAATGTGGAATATTTCTGGATGTGACAAACAGGGATAATCATGGTGTTTACTGAAATATTTTAAAACTATGGCAGGGTGTTTATTCTCCTTTCATGTTCTGTAAAAACTTAACATTTAGACCAAAGTCTACATTATACTATAATAAATGTAACACTTAGTATGTTTTTTCTTTTTTTTTGCAGTATTTGGAAGTACTGATGTCAATGCAGATTAGAGTTTCATAAAATTATAATTTTAGTGCTTGAACTAAAACACACTCCGTTGTGCAGTTTTACTGCACACTGCTGGTCAGCTTGCTAAGTAAGAGTTCTACACTTTTACACTAATAATAGGGATGGCTTAAGCTGTTTGGAAACATTCCCATGCTTGTGGTATTTGTGCCACTCAATAAGGAACAGAAATGGTATTATTTTCTGTGTCACTGTTTGAGGTTCTCTATAGTCCATTTAACAGAATATGCTTACAATAACTATTCATTTCCTGGTTTAAATTAAAACAAAAAAAATAAACTTTTGTTTCGCTGTTTCATAGAAAAACCACAAAACTGTGGCATTTGCCTAATGTGCACATTGTGATTTTTTTTAGGGAAGCATCTTTTTTCCCCTCCTTTTTTGCCATGCCTAGTTTTAGCAGCTACACGGAAAAGTCAGTATCATATCTAATTGGTTTACTTTTTCAGTCACTCATTCAGCATCGCCACAAATCAAGATTAAAATTCTTCTCACTTGGGAATATTTATATATATATATGACAAAAATCTTCACATCCCACTGAGTCGTTCATCTATAGAAAGACTTGAGATAAGCTCCGGAAGATGCAAAGTACTTTTATCCCCTCCATCTCTCGCCCTACAGAAGGAGTGTTACTACACACTCTGGGAGAATTCACTTTTTTAAAGCATAGTGGTTTCCATTGCTTCCACCACTTTACAGTAAGTTTTGTTTCTTCCTTCTCTATAGGGATCTATTTCTTTTTCTACTCCATTCATCTAACTCGTTTCTTGGGAATGCGGTATCGTGTCTGCACAGCCAACGCGGCCAGCATCATGTTGGCTTCTTTCAACGTGACACGCTTCCAGCACTTTGAAAAAGATGCTACTGTCACCAGTGCTGCATGAGGAGCTTCAGTGGCTTTTTTTTCTTTTTGTGTGTGTGTGTGTGTGTGTTGTGTGTAGTTTCATTGTATAATCTACTATAGGGCTTGTAGGGAGTGATGGAGCAAAGATATTCAAGGGAAGAATGCTGCAGATAGGCAGCTAATGATGAGAAAGAGATGGGCCAGATCAAAGCTGAAGTATAAAGACGAAACCCTTCTACTGTCCCGCAGAGGCACTCACAGCGCCTGTCTCAAAAATGCTGCATTTAGAAGGGTTTGGCTTTCGTTTGTTGCTATTTTTTATTTCATTTTTTTCTCTTTTTTTTTGGATTTGAAACCAAACCTTCAATCTGCCATCTCCCTTGGGTGGAGAACAGAGAGCAGTCGAATGCTAATGGGAATGTGCATGTGTCTCGGAATGTGGCGTTAACAGGGACCGGCCGGGGTTTGAGAAACATGTGGACGAGTTGGCTGAGAGTGTGTGTTGGTATGTCTAAGGAAGACACTAAAACAACAACACGAATGAAACATCCACACAAACACACATATATACACCTTGCTGTTCCACAACACATTTGCCCATTTTAGAAGCTAGAAATCAGCCAGCTCTAAAAATAGACATGAGAGGAGAGAGGAGCCGCGCAGCAGCGGAAGGGGAGCATGCAGGAAGGGGAGAAAGATGGCAGCTGGTAGTGTGGATCAGTGCGTCTCAGACTGGGCCGGTGGCCATAATTCAGGCTCACTGCCTGGTGCAGCCTTGCCAGACCCGGATGGCCTGCCCTGCCCAGCAGTGGCCCATCAATGCCACACGAGAGGACGGGGGTGGAATAAATCCAGGAGTGGGCCAAATCTCGACGAACCTCCTTGGTGTAAATGATAGCCCAGGTGGCCAATGTCCTGACAAAACCCGACTGGGGGTGAATACAGGTGCAGCAGGAACTGGTCTCACGCTGCAAGGCGTACTGTAATTGGCGAAGGGAACAGATAGTTGAGGAGAACAGGCAACGAGAGTGAATGTACAAACAACCTACATGGGGGAGGGTGCAGTGATGTAATGGTGTGGCTCGCTTTCCCATTAGGACACGGTTGAAAGTGATCTGAGAGTGTTTAGATGTGTTGGCAGAACGGGAGGATAGTTTTAAGTGAGATTTATCCTTCACTGAGGTGATTCTAAGAGGGATTGGCCGCAGGCGCTTAAACAGCCTGAGGTGGACTTAGTAAACCACCTTATCAACCAACCAGGATCTCTGGACAGATACCTGTTTGAAGAGGAGCAAACATATGTAGGAGCTTTGAAACAATTTGAGCATGATTACAAGTGTGAGGGATTCAGTAACGCAGACGGGCAACGCAAAGCATTTTTTTGAGCAGTCTGATATTTTTTCTGCTCCAGATGTGCTCATAGCTGTAGATACTTACAGCTATGACCACATCTGCATAGATGCAAGGTTTCTTTTGAAAATCTTAGCTAGAAAGAAAAAGACCTTGCTGCAACTTTTTGATTTGAAGTATTGAAAAGTCTTTGAAGGTTCTCATTCTTTGTTCCACTTGAGATTTATTCTGTTCCAAAATCTTTGCATCATGTGGTTTATTAAAAAAACATCAAACAAAGGAAATGTCTCTAGCTTTCTAAAAGCATTTGGATATACATATTTCTCAGAAACATCCTTGTTTTGTTGTATGTTTGGTCTCAGTTTGAGTCAAAATCAGGAAATTTCCAACATGGCTCCATATCAGGAACTTCAGAACTGGGTTTAGACTTTTAAGCTCAACAGGAAAGTATTTAAGATTAATTCTAAAAATTGAGAACTTTTTTTTTGTCTTTCTGTGTTCACTATAAAAAATAACTCCAGTTTAATTACTTTAGAACAGTCTTGTAATAAGTGTGTTTGAGTAATTCAGAAACTGCTTTACTAAAAAAAAGAAATATTTCCTGGATAACAATGAACTGTCCTCCTTTTTCAAGACTCCAATTATTTTTAACCACATTGCTTTCTCTTTACATTTATTTTTCAATACTGCACGATATGGCTTATACGTAACATTTTACATCTTCATTTGGATTTAGTCTTTAGATGCCAAAAAGATTTACCTATTGGTGTGAGTTATGTCTTACAAAAATAAATTTTGTTTCATAATAAGAAAAAATGAAAGTATCGGAAAGCTATTTTAAAATAATAATAATAATAATAATAATAATAATAATAATAATAATAATAATAATAATAATAATAATAATAAAGGGTGGCAACATGAGAGTCCTCATCCTACCCTGAAAAGATATGATGACAAGACTCAAAATTATTATTAAAGTGTAAAGATTAAGAACGTCTGTCAGAGAAAAAAAAATGTCAGAGGTTCAAAGTGGCAAAGAAATGAGGTGCAACTCTGTAGGTGAAGCAATGACAAACCTGAGTCTGTATGAGGTATTTTAATTAAACCTGGTGTCAGTTCAGTGACATCCTGTATACCTGCTGTGCTCTACCAAGAGGAATAGTGTCTTCTAATAAACCGTGTTATACTTTAAGTTTGTTGCACTTCCACAATCTAACAATGAAGAAATAACTTAATATTCTGTTACACAATCCATATCTCAGTTGATTTGAAGCCCTAGAATCCCCTTTTCTTTCTCCTGCTTTCTGGTGGGCTTTAGATTGAAAAACATCAATAAAATATAGCAGCTTTTCCCTGAATTCAGCTCTTAAGTGCTTACTGAGAAAACAGCAACTGTTTTCTCTGAAAATGTGGTCCTCCCAATGAAGTACATCTGCTGTAGTCTAAGTTAAGTTTTTTTTTTAAATAACATGCCCAGGTCCAACTGTGGGGACTTTAAGATGAGCTCAGCTGCTGCTGCCTTGGAGCAGCATGATGTCTCTGCTCTGTCCTTCTCTCCTCTTCCTCCTCCTCCAGTCACACATGCCTACAGTAAACATTTCTTCTTTCTTCTTTTTTTCCTTGCGCACACACACACACACGCACACACACACACACACACACACACGCAGACATAAACAACACCTGCCCACTCAAATGCACACCTAAGATACATTTACACGCGCCGAGGAGCTGTTTGGAAGGCATTTCACAAGAAACCAATAAACAGTGTTTCAGGTAATTAAAGCAAAAAAAAACCCCCCCAAAAAAAAAAAAAAAAAAAAAAAAAAAAAAAAAAACTCCTAGGACATTATATGGTGTTTTATTCATAAATATACCAGCAGCATGCGAGAGTTTGGATAAATCGAGTCAAAATGGTGTCTGTTAAAAGTAGCTAAATAAGTCAAAGGTGACGTGCTGTTAAAATGGAGTTAGAAAAAAAACATTTATTTCATTTTCATGCTAAAACACTTATTTTTTAGATGAAATGGAACAGGAACTGGAAGTATACCTTTGAGCACTCTGCCTGGTTCAGTCTTACCATCAAAGGATTTAGCACCTACTTATAGCACTATGATTACTTTTCCCCCCTTGTCCTTTTAGTTTTTATTTGAACGATTTTCACCAGAACTGTTGCCAGTTCCTCGAAACTCTGGGAGCTTTGTCCAGCTCAGAAATCGCAGCTATTTCATGGAATTGTGTAAGGTTTTAACAATGCGTAAAATGAATTAAACTTTGATAGGAATAGTAAATGCTTAGCTGCAAATAAAAGCAGAGAACACTTTGTTAAATTTTCTTTAAAACCTACTAAATTATGTCGGTGAGTATTTATTGCTTTGGTTCTGACTAAACTGTGATGAACCACTGAAGCTGCGTCTTATTAATCTGTTCCTCTTCTGTGACTCCTTTCTTTTTCCTACTTTCTCTTCCTGAATTCAAATAAAATGTTATTTTTTAAGAGAATTGTCACTCTTAGAGCAAACGTAAGGCAAAAATATTGAAGAAAATAAAATAAATGCAAAAAAAAAGAAGAAGAAGAAATCCAGCACAGACATGCAGCTCAGGGTTTGTAGCTGCTTAGAGGAAATTTTATTTATTTTATTTATGATTGCCTGAACAAGTAATGAGCTACTGTGCAGCTTGAAAGCAGAGGTGAGGCTAGTCTTCTTGAACTATAAATGTCCATCTATTTGAAAAAAAATAAATAAATTAGTGGGTGTTGGAGTATCTCTAAAAACAAAAACCAGAATTCCCCCACTTCTTCTTACCAGCCACTTTCCTAAACTTCACATTTGTTTCATTTCAGTCCTTAAAAGACAAAGAACATTTGCAGTCACACACTTATGATACTTGAAG
The DNA here is from genome assembly GCF_019740435.1 of Gambusia affinis. Lineage (NCBI taxonomy): Eukaryota > Metazoa > Chordata > Actinopteri > Cyprinodontiformes > Poeciliidae > Gambusia > Gambusia affinis. Next base: position 8,342,384 of record NC_057884.1, on the reverse strand, counting down.
GGACTGTTTTTTTTTTTTTGTTAGGGATACCCAAATGTTTGTATTCCCCTCCATGCATGTGCAGATTTGTCAGGCCATACTCAGACGGAGAGAAACCACCATCACTCTCCTTGAAAAAGAACTTCCAGCGTGACGGAAAGATGTCATAAGTGAAAAGCAATATCCCGTTCTCATCCCTTCTGTGGCCTTTTTAATGGGAAGGTCGTTCTGTTTGATGTTTCCTCAAAACATAATAAATTGTGTTGTGTGTGTGCCTGCCTTTATTCCCCTCGCCACCAATATAAGATAGAAACTTCTGAAAGTGGACGGAGAAGAGAGAGCAGGAGAGCACAGTGACATGTTTCGAGTGGAGAGAAATGAACAGGAAGGGAGATGAGAAGCAGGTAAAGAGCAGTGATTTCCATGTAAATACATGTTGGCAAAGTGTTTTCCCTGAAAACAATATATCAGTTTTTCACTTTTTTAAAAGTAATTAAGAGCAATAAGTCATAGTGACAACATTCCTCTTGTAAGGTAATATTTAGGAAGTAGGAAAGCATTGTGTTTTTTCACACTCACAGGACACTGTGTGGTAAAAAACTGATATTGTGGACATTATACCAGTGATGTTACACCAGCCTTATGCTATAAACTTGGTGATGGTAGCGTCATGCTATGGCATTGCGCTTGGTCAGGAAATTGGTTAGAGCCTAATTCAGTTCAAATGTCATTAACATTTACAAAACAAGGAGTACACCAAAGGGCTGGACAGGGCAGCAAGGCGAACAAATAACTGCAGTGAAAATGATGAGGGCTAAAATGGCTAAAACGATATAAAAATTTAACTTTTCGATAACTGAATATTTCAGGTCTACAACTCAACTTGAGTTAAAATCTGTGCTGGAAAGTTGTGTTTAAAAGTTGGGTGACTCAGGGCAACTTTGATGTCCTTGATGAACGTAGAGGTAGAGTTGGAATGGAAAGGTTTGAATTAAAGGACATTTAAGTGTGCGTGGTCGGAAAAGGAAAATTTTAATTGTAGTGAAAGGCAGCTGCAAAAAAAAAAAGAGAAGAAAGGTGATTCTAGACAGCACTTATTTAAAAAAAAATCAGTTTAGTTACTTTCAAAACTATCTGCTTTCCACTTCACAGCTCTACTGACATTGACATTTTGTGTTTGCAATGTGACAACAGTGAAAAACATTGAAGGGGGTTCGAATACTTTTCCTTATTGTCTTGGTTCCCATTGTTGTCCCGCAAGTCAAAACAAGGAATCCACTCGTCACTGGGGCAAAATGGCAGCTGTTGTGGTGGAGGCAAGAGCCCAGTGAGGATAATTGCTGGAGGGGCTTAGCGACATGGGCCACCTGCTGCAGTATTAGGCCTGGATCACACAGAGACAGAGCGTGTTTGCGGGAGTTTGTGCCTATACTGGCGCAGATATGCCGAGGAGCAGGGACAAAGCAGTGGCAGGCGGCAGAGGGGGATAAGGAGGACAAGGTGCACAAAAGGGCTTAGACATAACCTCGCGTAAAGCTCTTGTGGGGGATGAAAATCTTCTCGCCTCTATTATTGTACAGTGCATATCACCTCTACTGTAGCTAATCCCGAAGGGCTCTGTAAGGTCAGAGCAACCTGACGAGCAGCAACATGCAGCTGTTTGACACAACGGCTCCAACAAAGTGTAAGAAAAATTGCATGAACTTTTATTTCCACTGCTGCTCACGCAGCTTTGCTTGCGCACAAAACCGCCACACAAAGCCCTGTGCGGCGGATTCCTCTGTGAGAGCGCGAGTGCTAACCTGGAAGGAGTTCGCTCTGTATCTGGGACAGGACGACAGGGCGGTCATTTTCAATAGGATTTGTGGGGTCAGGGGTCATCTCCAGAACAACAGTGTGCTAATCGTTGCCTCCAAGTGTGTAAACATTTGTCTGGAGCTGGGTCGGGACGCGCTAACAGGAGCAGCTGGACCTCCAACAGGGCAGCCAGTCGCGCTCCCAACATCCGCAGCAACCCTCCTCACCTGACTCTGATTACCTCGTCTGTTTGCAGTTGTTTACGTGCATAGTAGATTATCATCCTAAGTGTGTTTGTGCTGGCAGTGATCTCTATCTGAGTCGCTGCAATGGGGGTAATTGGGTTATCAGGTAGTAAACAATGCTGCGATGTGGCTTCAGTGTGAAGCAAGATGTATCATCAGTTTGTGGTGTATAGATAGTGTCGCTTCACAGCTGTGTCTTCACATGCATTATGAGCCCAGCCTTCCTCAGCACCACCTCAGCGTTTGCTTTTGTTTAGAGTTTTCCCGCTCTGCGCTGTCACCACAAATCAGATGATTTATAACGACGGCCTCACAGGATTCCAACTTTTTCCTTTTCGGTGTTACTCCGCAAGAGTGGCTTTGAGTGACTGCTCACTTTCCCCCCGCCCCGAGCAGCACCAACAGACGCTGCCCCTCGCTGGCTCCCGATGTGAAAAACTGAACGTCTGCAAAGAAGCTGTGACACATGATCTAAGCTCGCACGGTACATCAATATAATGCGGTATTGCTTTCACGTTAGAGCTTACATCATAAAGAAGAAACTGCTGCTTCATGTGATACTCCACCAAGATCTTTTGAAAATTGACCGCTCAGCCTCTGCGGAACTGAAAGGAGGCAATAAAAAGTTGAAATTCACAATAGTTGCAAAAACAATAAAAGCACCCCAAAAGTTTTCACTTTGCTGGCCACTCCCACAACATTCCTTCATCTGTATGCTCAGCATGTAGCAATACTCACATTTCCATGCGAAACCTGCTCTGCAAACAAAATATCTGGAAGGCTCATTAGCGTGCGCTTTGGTTTGAGCTGGTTAAAGCGCCCTGCTGATTTCTGCCGCCATTTACCATCGATGATGTGAAAGGAAAACGTTGCATCCACCTTTTAAAGGCCGCAGGGGGTTTGAGGTTGATGATCAAAAAACAAATTATGGGTGAAAATGTAGGCAAACAAATGCAGCTGCATCAAACTAAAATATACTTTGTTTTGACTTTTACATTAATAGTGCATCAGTATGTGATCCAATATTTATCCAGTTGTAACAGACATCTGATAAAAATGAAAAAATGTAATGTAATTTAATGACAGCATGGACTTGTGGTGGTCGGCGCTTTCTATGCTGAGGTTGCATGTCTTGCCGACAGTCCCAAAACATTTGACTAGCTTTTTCTAATTTTCTGTGTCTTAAATGTGCAACATAACTAAAAGACAATTCTTTTCCATATGTCTCATAAAATTGCACTTCCCTCAAACATCAGGCAACATATCGGAAAAAACATAAATTGTGTTAACGGTATGACTGCATGTATGTACATTCCAAGCTTAGGGCCAGTACTTTAACACATTCTTCTTGATTAATTAATTACATTGATTTAAACATGTTCAAAATTATAACACAATTAACCACTTTTTAATTTTTTTTTTTTTTGCATACAAAGGTTCTGCTGGAAGTACCTTTTAACCAATTTCTTTACAAATTCTCATGTGATACTGTCTTCTCAAATGTCTTCTTTTCTTTTGCCATACAAGGAAAATCATCGCGATATTAACAAAAACCAAGGTTTGAAAACATTGATATGTGTTTAGTTAAAATTATATAATGTGCTACAAACAGACTGCCCTCTTTGCGTTCATATTCAGTCAGCTGGCTGCCCCCACCAGTTTAGTTGATTTCTATAAAAATGTAAAAGCCTGTGTTTCGGTGTGTGGAGGGAAGCAAGAAGCCACACTTTTCCTTGGCAGCTGCTATGAACAGCCTTCTGAACTTCCTCCTCACTAAAGAGATCACTCCATAATTAGGGAGTTATAATAAATCTACTATTCTTTTAACTGTAAATCAAAAACAAAACAGTTCATTCTCAACTGCGCTGCTGTCTAGCTGCCATTGTGTCTTCACTCGTCTCAAAGCTGAAATTTCTTTGAATATTTGCAGGATAATTTGGTCACTTTCTCCAGCTTGTCATTTTTTGTATGTTTTTTGTCTTGATATGCTGTGACTAGATTTGTGTATTTAATTGTTTATTTAAATAATTATTTGGACATCTTTTCCCCCAGCCTACTATCCTTACTTTATAAAAACTGCTTTTCAAGGTGGGCCTGTGACATTTTTATACACTGGAATTAAAGGGAATCATAATTTTCAGACAACAAAAAGTGGAGAAAGAGGAGGAAAATAAAATTTTCTTTGCAAACTACTGATATTGATCGTACTGTAATAAAATTAAGAATGACTGCAACTGTAAAAATCAGGATCAAGAAGCAAAACATGTAGGTGAAGTAAATACTTGAGAATTCATTTCTGTCTAATTAACTAAATAGAAACATAAAAACATCTAAACTTATTCATTTAGATGTGAGGCATAAATGTGTACAGTTATTTGTAGTGACAAGAAGCTCTAAGTTAAGAGAATTTAGAGTTCAGAAATATTAACATCAATACTCAATCATTTCAAACAAATGAGTCGGTTCCTATGAAATATATGCACTGACTCATTCGACAGACAGCGCAACTTTAATAAATAGGGGAGAAAATAATAACCCTTATCAAAGTAATTAGTGCTTCCTGGGGGCATACAATGAGCCTTCTGTGTGTAATACAAACCAAACAGAACCCGAGCTGAATTTAGCAAATTAAGCATCAAGAGGGATGAGTGCAGATCTCTGGGAATTCTTTGAGCAAATATTTTGACTCCTGTTTTGAATGGGCTGTCAGAAATCTGGCGAAATCTATGTGAACGCTGGAGCTTTGTGAGTCTTTCAGTCCCAACCCCCTTGTTACACGAGTGTGCAGCGTGTCACACTTCAATCATAAAATAGAGTTGTTTTCGAAAATAATTCATTCGGTGATTATATTTGTGACCGCAGTGGTTAGATTACCATTTGGTAATAGCATTCTAGCATTTCAACAGACTCGGTGCATTTTTGGGGTATCCAATTATGAGTGAGTGGGTGACGAAATTGTTTTCCTTGTCGCACAAGAAGATCTCCAATCAGAGTAAAAGACATTTCTTACAGCGGGTGGAAAGAGGCTTGTGGGGCTCTGTGAATAATCCTGTTGACTTTTGCTTGTGTGGCAGGGCAGCAGTTTCAAAGTCTTGGCATCAGTGGAAGTGGAGGATCAATCCTCTAGAGTTAAAGTGCAGCAGCACTCTGCTGCCCATGCAAAGACGGTGATGATGCACGATCCCCCTGACCTTCACACTTTGTGTTGTGTTGTTTTGCAAGTTTACTTTTCAGGCCTCCCAAGTGTCTTGGCAGGGCCTGCCTTACTAAGATTTTTTGTTTTTGTTTTGGTGGAAAAAATGGGTTACTTTGCATTCTATTTTTGGACATTCTTGGAGCAAGTACATATATCTAGTCACAGGTAACACGGCTTTGGAGGAGAGAGTTATGGCTAAAACATACCAAAGCATTTTGTACTTCAACTGAAACTTATTTTAGGGTTGTTGTTTTTTTTTATAGCTTTGTCATATTGGTGACCAGCTGAGTGCATAATGAAGTCATTGCTTCCTGAAAACATCCTAAACTGCTCTTCTTGTCAATAGCTTAATCAAAGTAGCATCAGAAGGTTTTGGTTATTTACTTACCTTTCTGCTTTGTCTGCATCTCTTTTGCAGGAGAACCCATATTTGTGCAGTGACGAGTGTGATGCCTCCAACCCAGACTTGGCTCACCCTCCTCAGCTGATGCAGGACCGTGAACGCAACGGCCTAATCACCTACTGGCAGACGGTGTCCTGGGGTCGACATCCAGAGCCCCTACTCGCCAACGTCACCATGTCTTGGAACAAGAGTCTGGAGCTCACAGACGACATCCAGATCACGTTTGAATATGGCCGTCCCACAATCATGGTTCTGGATAAGTCCATGGACCACGGGCGCTCCTGGCAACCTTACCAGTTTTATGCCGACGACTGCCAAGACGCCTTCAACATGCAGCCCAAACTAGTGCGTGACCTCTCACCCACAAACCTGACACGGGTCATTTGCACTGAGCAGTACTCGCGCTGGGTCGGCTCCAAGAACGACAAGAATGTGAAGTTCGAGGTGAGGGAGCGCTTTGCTCTGTTTGCAGGCCCCCGGCTGCAGAACATGGACAACCTGTACACCCGCATGGAAAGTATGAAGGGACTGAGGGACTTCTTTACCTTCACCAACCTGAGGATGAGGCTGCTACGGCCTGCGCTCGGAGGCACCTATGTCCAGAGAGAAAACCTGCTAAAATACTTCTACGCAATCTCCAATGTTGAGGTTCCTGCCAGGTGAGGAGTAACTGTTTTCTTTATTGTTGCACCTTTACAATCACAGGTTTACACATTTCACCAAGCAAAGAGTTATTATGTATCAAAAGCTGGCAAAAATGTTTTAGATATTTTTAAATAAATACAATTACACAAGGAAGAAGGTGGGGATGTTGCTGGTCATTTTGCCGTTTCGTACTTTTGCAGTTTGGTCATAATAAGGCATGAAACAAATGACTGCGTAAAACGATTTCTTTTATGTAAAAGTGTTTCTATTTGCTGCAACTAGATGAACTGATGATCTGTGTGAAGATCAATGACAACAGCCTGGTTGTCAAGAAAATGTCCTTAACCCTTCCATGGTGTTAAGACGGGGCAATTTAGAGCCTATGGGTTGTTTTTACTCTGTGCGCAGTCCGGCAGTGTCGCACTGACCCCGAATGCGCTTTTGCAAGTTCTTTTTTTGGGTGGTTTCAGAAAGTGCTGGTTTGACAGGACACCCTTTTGTCCCCACTTCCCCGCTGTCCAATCATGACACTGTTACAATCCTCCTGAGCGGCTTGCTAGGACCACAGGAGGGTCAATCTTGAAATTACCTTTGAGATCGACAGCTTGCATGGATGTGGTTTTGGTTTACTCCTAAAACTCTTCAGATATATAACAATTTATCAAAGATATTACTTTGTAAGAGTGAATAGGATTTTTTTTGTTACTTGATTTTGCTTTATGTTGTAGAAAATAGATAAATCTTGTTTGATTGAGACTTGTTCAGCCCTCTGTCTCTGTCCCTCACACACACACACACACTCACACACACACACACCCATATTAATACTTGATCAAGGGAAGAAAAAAAGCTTGTAAGGTTACAGTGTTGCCGACTTAGCAGTTTCTTGCTGCTAGATTTAGGGTCTTTTCAGACTCTTTTAGCACACTCTTTAAATAGTTCAATAAGAGACTTGTTGTTAGAGGCACTTGGATGTTTTTGAAGACTAACAACAGCATCTTGTAAAACGCTCAGTTGTAAAAGTATAAAAAGGCTTTACTTCTTTATCTAAGCTACAATAGCACTGTAAATAAAACATTTGCCCATATAAGCAGAAACTCTTCAGTGAAAGAGACATTTGATAAAAATCCTAGGGATTTTTTTTGACTCTAAAAAACTGATCAGTGTCATTTAGAAACTGATGTGTTGCATAAATTAGCAGAAATTCATTGGTAAAAACTTTTTCATTCACATACCTTACATATATAGCTACTGTCTTCAACAAACGGATGTATCTATACTGTTTTTTTTTAGCTTATTGATTTGGTAGGCTGACCTTTTTTGTTTACTGTTTTTATATGACTTGTTGAGCATTCAACCCATAATGTGTGCAATGTTCGAATGTTCTCCAAGGTTTTTCACACCCTTTCAGTAATCCCTAAGCATGAATGTTCAGTAAGTTGGAGATCCTTTAAATGGCTGTTAGGTGTTAGTCTGTATATGGTTGATAAATTAGTGTCTTTTCCTATTGCCTGTGACCTTCCGGTGATTCTGAACAGGGTTAACTGGTTACAGAAAATGTGTGGATGAATGGATGGTGTCTGAAAAGCTATGCTTTGTCAAGCTAACAGAAATAATCTCTGCACTGCTAAAATTCCTGAAAAGCAAAGTACAAGTTAAAACACACAAAAGCAATTACATCTTACATCTCATTACACTTTAATCTTTTACAATGCATTACTAACTGCTTAATAAGCTCTTCATGGAATCAGTATCTAAAGATCTTGCATGAATTCAGTGGAGTTTGCTGATGTAGGGCATAATGAGATATACAAATGAGAAATACTAAGAGTCTAGCTTATCAGTTTTGCACTTAAATGAAAAAAAAATTCAGTAAGAACATGGATAGCATTCACAATCTGCAAGCTATACTGCTAGAATGTGCTAAAAATATATATATATTTTTTCTTGCAATCATACATGACAGGAAGCAAAAATCACCTGGTGGTGAACATACCCTCTGGTTTTGTCATGCACACACAGCGACCGTGTCCAGAGGGCTTTCAGAATGACCCCGCTCTCAGCATGAATCCGGGTGTGCCTGTCACTGAACAATGATTAATGACAGAAATAAAAGGCCTCGGTGGTCGAACGTAAACCCTGATCCACTTTCTGCCAGGGGATCCGGAAACCCTTACATGGCAACTTTGTGACAGTGAACGATGTTACGGCGATCATGCACCTGCTTAGCATCAACAAGCCATCTCTTCTTCCTTTCAGAGTTATTATTCCAATCAATACGGCGGGGCTGACATTTGAATGGTATTTAACATCCTTGTTGGGACGCGTGTGCAGTGGGACGAATATGTGTATGCAAGAGGACCTGTGTGTGCGCGCGACTTTCGGTTTGCTGAGCAAGAAGGTGGAAAGGGGAAAACAAGCGTCTGAGTGGGGCGTTGACCGATGTGGGTGTCTGTAAATGTGTGTCTGCGTGTGAGGAAAAGGTGTGGGGAGTGTTTGATGAAGTCCTGAGTGGATGCTGACACAGCACACGTATAGACGCACACACACGCCCACAGACACACCAGCCTTCTGGCGGAGGGCCTGTAGGTATTGATCACAGACACTTTTCAGTCTCAGCACAGAATCAGAGAGAGAGAGAGAGGTTATCAGCCTAATATTCAGGGGGGCAAACCTGAATCAAAACCCAAAACATCTTGTAACCAGCCACTGAAGCAGTTTTGCTTTTGATTCTTGGCTGTGTCCGCTAACATTACACAATATTCAACCAGATGAAATGACCCAATTTATTGATTCCACCGTTATTTTTACTTGGTGATAGCAAACTGATTCATTTCAGTTTGATCTTCCTGGTTACTAGCCATTCAGAAAATTAATTTTTTTTCTTTTCTGGTCAGTGGCTCTTACTGAAGGAAGAAGACACGGAGTAAGCTACTTATAGTGTAAAATATGTCATAAATTAAGACAGAAACCACAGATAATGTTAAAGCGTATGAAAAAAGAGAAGACTAGATTTTTTATGACCTGTCCAGACATTGCTCCAGTTCATTCTGAATGCAAGTGAGAGATTATCATTAAATACAAGGAAGGCTGAACGCTGCACATAATACAGAAAAGTTGCTTAGTTGGTCTCTATCCTTTATAGATTAGAACCTTTTCTGTGCACCACTTTGAATTTGTGAAAAGTTCAAACTTAAGATAATCATTTTGTCATTGCTTAAAAATAATACACCACATCTACTTCTAACATAAATTATTAAAAGATGACAGGAAGGCCAGAAAAGATGTGATGAATGAATGCCCTTCTCCTGTGTTCTTATATTACAGGTCTTAAATGAGAATCTCTATTACCTCCGCAGGTTAAAAACTTTACAAAACTGGAGTTTGTTGCATCTCTACTGAGCTTTTATCAACTTTATTTTTTTTTTTTTTTTCAAGAAAATTCTTCAAATTTTTCTTCAAAACCAGAAAACTGTGCTGGTGACAGCTGGTGATAATGTCAGCATGCGCTAGATCTGATGACAATGGACCCAAATTTAGCCCTGCAGAGAATGACTGAGGCCAGTCCGTCTTCCGCCCTGGCCACCCGCACCTCCCGTAACATCATCGCCAATCAATAAGTTATTCTGGGCAGCCGGGAGGGGTATTAGGTGATAGCGGTGGAGGGGGTCCTCAACAGTACAGTACAATCAGGAGTGTCTGATGCTTACGGCTGGGAAATTGATTCTGGGGAGCGAGACGATTAGTCAGTGCTCTCTGGACAAAAGGGTAAGCTATTTCATCTCGTCTCATCTGGCCTCAGTAACATATTGGGATTTCCAATGCTTAAAATTTGAATAATGAATATTCCACTACGCCGGCGCTCCGTCGGGGACAGCACACTGAAATGGGTTTTTATATGATCAGGACCGAGTGGCAGTGTACCGCAGGTCGCCACGGTAATGAGATATGCCGGCGTTATCGATGGATAGAGGGTTGTAGTCACTTCCTGGCCGTATTGTCTGTCCTCGGGCTTCTTGCCGAGGCTCTTGGACTCAACCCGGTTAAAAGTAATTATTATTAGTTGACTGTTCTTAATGGTCTGAATTGAGGCTGCACAGAGACAGCAAAACAAGCTTTCTTCCAATCAATCAGTACAAATGTTCCCTCTACAGGATGAGTCCCTTGTATGCGTGCTGTCAGAGAGTCCAGCCAAGGTCTAGCAATACAGCAGGGATAAATAGTGCTGTACTGTCAATATCTATAGAACCCGATAAACAATTAGGTGCAAACGCAGGCAAGATTAGGTTGATGAGTGGGAAATTTGTTGACAAGATGAAAACGTCGAGCAGGCTGGCTCTGAGAGGGCAGCCAAAGGTGGAGCAAGTGTTTGGAAGTGGACAAAGACAGAAGAAAGGTCAAACTCAGGCCAATTCCGATTGGACCGAGTCAACAGAAAATGACTCAGCATGGCTCAGTTCTCTCAAGGTTAAACGGGATGTGCTGAAGCACCGGCTCCAGTATGAGCTCCAAGCAAAGGTGTTTCAGTTTTTAAAAGCCCAGGGATTTATGTTCATTTCGCAGGCTGGATTCAAACTGCAGATGAGGGTATTTCCATATCACCGCTGGACCATATGAAAGCTATCTCCGACCATCAAAAGATAGAGTAGCAAAGTCTCAGTTCTATCATCATTTACATCAGTGAAATGATATTCGCTGGGAAAGGCTCACTCATAAGTACGGCTCTCAAATTCTCCCTTATCCATTTGACCTCCATCTCTCCATGCCTGCACCCTTCGGTCCCATCTGTCCGGACTGCGGTGCAGACTACAGCAGCTCACTAGTCTGCATTATGGATTAGACAAAGGGTCATGGATTGGGCCATTTTTAATGAAATAAACAGCAAATCATATGGTGGGTCTTTATAATGGAATAAAGTGAAGGCTCCAAGCTCAGGAAGAGCCAACTAAGTGGATTAAGGCCAAGAGAGAGGAAAGGAGATGGAGCAGGATGAGAAGCTAAACAAAGTCTGCAATGTTTTTTTTTTTCTGTTTTGTTTTTTTTACCCCCACCTTTCCAGGCTTGTAATCGCTGCAGCATCAAATTCTCTTCTCCTCGACTTCTAAATTTGATTTTATTGGAGAAGATGGCATTTAAGAGAAGCCAAGTAGTCTGAGTGTCTCTTACTGTGTTATGGCAGTTAGCTGAATCAGGTGTAAAGAGCAACAGTCAGCAAATGTGCCACGTTACACCACTGATCATTACGGCAGACGATGCCAGTCTGGTGCAAGCCAGGCAACGTTCATGAAAAAATATTTATGGAATGTGAAAAATATGTATATATATTTTTTTTACTTTGAGTAATATAGATTGTGAACTGAGATAATATGTTTTTCATATATTGACATCTGCTGAGTGCAGGAGAAAAGAAATATCCAAACAAGGTACTTTGTGAGTGTCTCTGGACAGAGATTTGTGCTCTGTGTAACCTCAGAATTAGAGTCTGGGGATCAACCTGAAGTGGCACACTCATTGATGAATGCTCATTGATAAACTCATACAAGACCACTTGCCGCCTATTTTAGAGAGTACTGCGTTGAATTTATTTCTGTCAATTCAACTCTAATAAAGCATAGATTTTTACTCAGTGTGCAAATTTCACAACTTTTATTTGAGAAATAATTTTCACGTGAAAAATACGGCTGGATTATTTCAAAATAGGCTGAATACCATTATTTGTACCATAGTAGCTAAGGTCACAAAGCAGTGCAGTGACTGGGCTCTGTAGGCTTAATCCCCAATTACACTCAGTAGGCTCAGTCTTGCCTGAAAGCAACAACTAATTATTTTCCGGTGGTGTGAATTAGTTAAGAGCTGACCAGGCAGGGAGCGAGGTATCCAAATATTATGCCTTTTCAAAGTTTCCCTTTTTCTTTACAGGCATGTTGTTTCACGCCTGCTTGACTCGTTCATCCTCTGTGTGTCTGTGTTTCTCTCTGTGCTATTCTGGCCCCCCTGCTGATCGAGCTAATGTGCTGAGAGGTTTAAGCTCTCCATCTCCTCACAAACTGGCACAGGAAACTTTCCATCGCTGCTCAGAGTTCATCTTTGTTTGGGGCTTACGGTCCAGACGGAAGCTGAGCCACTTTGTAAGACTTTATCCAGTGGTAATATTTTTTGCTTCCTTAAACGTACTAAACTTAGATATGACATTTTGAAACATTCTAAAGCATTACTAGTACCGTTTACAATTCTATATAATGATGACTGCTGGCCAGTGGGATGTTAGTGCCTATATTCAGTAAAAAAAATAGACAAGCAACCCTACATGGCACAGATAGCCCTACTTGAATGGAGATGAAAACTCCACACAGAAAGGTGCTGCCTCGGATTTAAACCCAAGACTTTCTTTTTGCAAGGCAACAGTGCCATGTGTCATATGCCAATGGAGACATTTTTCTTTAGCATTCATCCAGTGAGTTCTTGCTGAACCTTGAGAAGGAGTTAAACTTTACACCAGACTGTAACCATTTCCACAGCAGGTCTCCAAGGTCCAGCATCTGGGATGTTGGATGAAGAGGATCCAAGAAAGTCAGATCTGTAACTTTGGCTCTGAACTACAACAGTAACTGTTCATCTTCAAACTTCACTGTTGATTAATGAAAACATTCTCAGCGAATCTTCCCACTTTTGTTCATTTTGCACCAGTCCAAGAATTTCGCCCAGCAGTCCATTTTAATTATGGCTCCATGTTCTATTACTTGAACATTTTTATTGTGCTGGTTGGAAACAAATATTTGTACATAAAGCGCAGATGTACTCCAACACGTCCAACGATGATTAGATTATACTTTTCGAGTGACGTGTCACTTTACGGTGCACTTGTACTTCATACTTGTTCTAGCTGCCTCAACTACTTTAACCTTAACATTTGCCCTTTTAAGACATCAGCAGATTAGTGTGAGATTCTCATGGTATGGAGTCCTTATGGAGAAAACCATGGACTGAATTATTACATCCCTTAATATCAATTCATTAATCACAGAAAAAGTGCTGACACCATTAATCGCAACCTCTTTAGTTTTCTGTAATTTCTGGCACAACACTGATGCACACAATCCAGTCCTAGAGGTGGTGGTAACACACATGAAGTTTGCTGGATGCCGAGAAGATGTACTGGATGTATTGAGCCCCTCAAAACTAATCTTAAAGTATCATCACAATGCGGAAGCCTGAGGTGATAATTTTATGAATACTAGATGATAGAGATAACAGCCAATCAGAGCCAGAATAAGTCAACATTTCACATGGCTGATTAAGTTCACACGATTTGTTAAGTCATCAACTAAAGTTTTCTCGAATTAAAAAGACTTTTCTTACTGTGTCAAACGTTGCTACTCGTTAAAACTGTGATCACTCACATGAAACATGAATTAATAATAGTACTGAAGCCACCACTTCTTAGAATATGTCATTTTCACATTAAGTAACCTTCATTTTTCCCAAAACACACCCAAGCTTTAACTGCCTTGGAAAACTTTTCCTCTATCAGTTTCAGCTGTGTTTGTGTTTACAGCTGGTTTGCTGGACTTGCATGTCTCTGAGTGTCTTTTTCAGATGTCAGCGCCAACAGGAAGTCTGTCTTCAGTGACCAACTACTGCAAAGTGTCTGTGACAAACTCTATTGTTTTAGTTCCACAGTGGAACTAAAACAAGAGAACCATCTTAAAAAAACAAAAGAAGAAGATGTAGTCTCAAAACGTCCACTACAGAGGCTGCTTTCATGCCAGCCCACAAAAATGAATGAAGCCTCTGTTCTGTTCAAAGGGTTCCTGTAGAAACAGCAGCTTCTCTGGAGACCCATGCATGAGTGGATCTGCCAGGTTCACCTTCTCCTTATCAGAACTCAGATGTTCACATGCTGCTCACTGTAAAAATGAAAAGAAAGCCAAACTGATTATGCACTTCTGAGCGTTCCAGAACAAGTGGTTGTCATTAAAAAATCATTTACATCCAGAGTCAGAGGTTCTGGTGCTTCCAGGAATATGTAACAATTTTAAGAAATATTATTTCCACAATATAGTGCAATCTTTTCTTGACCTTTGAAATAACTAATGTTAAATGTTCCTAATTTTGTTTTATAGGCTTTACTAAAGCAGCAAATTGCGTTGTTTAAGTGCAGTGTAATTATTACATGCAAACCTACTTTACTTTTGAATTACGGCTGAGGTTTAAATAATCTCAGGTAGTAAATTTACATGTTCCACGTAGCATAGGTGTGTATGAAATTGTCTTTTTAATTGCTCTTGGCATAATCTCACACTTAGACTGCAATCTTTATTTTGACCAAGTTTTGCAAGATCCAAAATGGGTTTAATTGTTGTTTCTTAGATTTTGGTAACTCAAAGATTTTGGAGCCTTATTTCCCTGCTTTTATGTCCTATTTGAGAACATGGCAACAGAAACATTGGTGTAATCCTTTTTTTTTTCTTTTTTTTTTTGTTACAGTGTTGACTGTATTACACTTTAATATTGATTACCAAGATGGCAGATATTGGCAAATTTGGGCAAGGAGCTTTTTTTTTTTGTTGTAGCCCTTCCTGGTTCGTACAGATGAACATGCTCCTGTTTTATTTAAATGACATGTTCTCCTGTCATTTCCAGTTTGAAGAGTGTCTGAGCCACATTACATTCTTATTCCATGGAAACAAGAAGTCGGGCTACACCCAGCTGGTAGCACTGTTGCTTTGCGTCGAGAACATGTTGGGCTCAGATCCAAGGATGTCTTGTTGCGTGGAGTTTGCATGTACTCCCTGTACATGTGTGGGTTCTCTCCAGGTGCTCCAGCTTCCTCTCGCAGTCCAAACACGTGACTGGCTGTAATCTTTCTAAATCAACCAACAGAAGCTCCAACCACACCTAATTTCCCCTAAAAGAGCAATGACTGGATGTCCAAATAATTAATAACAGTATTTTTTTATTTTTTTTGCCCTTGAAAAATTAAGAAATACAAGTTATCTTTTGTTTATTATTTTCATTTTAGAAATGTTCAAACTGCAAGAAAAAAAAATCTCTCTAGGGATTTTACCCATATGGAAGATGAGTTAAATCCCTAAAGATCTAACCCATCAGTAATCAGTACAGTAATTCTTCTACTGTATCTTCATCAGTAGAAGAATTACTCAGATCATACATACAAACAAAGTAAAAGCTGAACATTTATGGCCATTTATTAATAATAAAAATAAACTGTTGCTGAAACATGCTCATTTAAACTTGCAAATCACCATTATATAACCCTTGTGCAGCAACACTGTATCCTAAGGGAAGGACTAATTAGACCCTTAATGGCTTTCTGCTGCTAATCCTACTTGTGCAAAGGTTTATCGTTTCAGTGGAAGCATGAATGAGGATGACAGGGCAGATAGTGGAGAGTGTCTGTGACTTCTGGGCTTGCTCCACCACTGCACAAGAGAACAAGGGACAGATGCTTGCCCTCTGCCCCCCCACACACACACACTCACACCCCAGCTTTTTGGGGCCTTCAGGTTGTATGCGCGTGTGTGTCTCAATGAGCTTGTTAGAGCGACTTTGACTTTGGAGACTGTCCCTCTATTTTTGAATTACCCCAAAGTTTTCTTTTTCCGTCCTTTGCAGACGGAAGGTGAACGGATGGGAGGTGTAAGCCTGGATAAAGGAGAGAAAAGAGATGCAGGCAGATGATGGATTAATGCCTAGTTTCTGGGGACTAGCCGGGCTGTGTGATTTTGTGATGAATGATGTGCAGTGTGAGGCTCTGTAAATATTATTCACCAGTTTACATGGCCACCATTTGTCCGTCCACACACAAGAAACCTTGTATCGCATTGAAGAAAAACACTTTCTGCTCCATTATTGATGGACTTTGCTCTCTGCATGATTGGATACGGAACCTTGTGAAAGTATTCACACCTGTTGAACCTTTTCACAGCTTCTCACATTACATTTAGTAATTTTTTTGTGTGTGTGTTTGTGGGGGTTGGGGCTGGGAGTACGTGTGTGTGTGTGTGTGTGATTGACCAGCAAGAGGAAGCACATTGTTGTGAAGTGGAATGAAAAGGAAAACATCTATAATAATCATTTTTTACTCTAAATAAGCACATTTTTTTTTACAGTATGTATTTAATTGGCTTTTAGAGTACACCTATCTTTAATTTAATCTCAGTATAAAGCCGTGAATGCAGCTAATAAAGTCTGTGAGACGCAAAACATGGGAGACAGCAAACATGTGGAAGAATGTGCTCTGGTCATGTACTTCAGACTCCTTAAATGCATCACAACTCAATGAGGTGAAAATCTAACAATGCATCAACCTGGCTTGTTAGTGGGCATGATGCTGCCAACCACCATGTAAGGTGGTAAAAATATGTAAGGAGAAAAATACAGGGCAACCATGAACGAAAGGCTGTCTGTGGCTGCAACAGATTTGAGGTAGGTCACTTTGTTACAACGAAATCAACAAAGTTCTCACTTAAATTTTGCTACCAAATTGACAATCTGTCACAAAACCTGATAATTCCTTTGCACAGAACTCTCTTCATTATTAGTTATTCTACAGAAAAACAAATATTCGTCTCTAAAAGGGCAACAGCATTGGAGGAATAAAACCTTGAAACTGCAACAAACGACAGTTCGAGAAAGCATTGACTCAGGTGAGCAGAATAGAAAATGCACATCAATACTTTTTGATTTTTATTCTTAAAACAATGTATAATTTAACTGGATTCCTTTCTATTTCACGCTGCTTTATGATAATCCATCTCATAAAACTGAAAAATACATTGAAGCTTGTGATGGTAAAAAAAAAAAAGTTAATTGTTCATAAATATTTTTGCTAGCTCCAGTGTAAATAAATACTTTATATGCTGACTTCTACACAGGACATCTTTACTTTTGGCTCCTCCCTCCTCACTCAGGCTCCTCCCTCCTGAGCTATCTCCCTTTGAGGCAGCCGAAGCCTTGGAAACAGATCACTTTTTAAATCATTCATGAGCAGTCCCCGGAAAAGAAAGGCACGCAGAAAGCTGTGGAAATGCAATGAGGGATGTGTCATTGTTTCTTTCATATGCAATGATTTATGACACGACGGTTGTTACTGATTTGATAATCACAGTTTATTTCCTCTCAGAAAGGAAGAAAGTTATAGTCAGCAATTTTTGCCTGTTTTCCTTTCATTCCTTTTGTCTCGTAGATGACATTTTTTATTTATTTTTTGCTTACCCACTCCCCTTCAAGAGATTTCTCTTCTCCTCTTCCATCTTCCCTCCTGCGTCATACCCATAAACATCCTTTTAAAAACACAAACACAGAAAAGGAATAAAAGCACTTGTACTGTGTCTTACCTTACATCTGGTGAGGGGGGGGGGAGGGATCTCTTGATACCATAAGCGTGCTCTAAAGCTGAAAAGCGCGCTGGGAATTGTAAGTGGGAGAACATGAGGTTCAGGGAGGGTGTCCTTGAAGAGATAGCTTGTTCTCAGTCAGCTACATTAATTAGCATAGCATTATTACAGGCATGGTGTGATCAAAAACACACTGCCATCTTTACTGCTGAAGTGTCTCTGTCATTGCAGCTGTGTTGATGGGTACGGATAAACAACTCTTTAGCTGGGGCCTGAATGTGCCACAGTGAGAAAATGCTCATGTGTTTTAATGAGATGCGTTCTGTCTCATACCGTCAGCGCTCTGTGGTTGATGTCTGAGACTTTCTCTTTTCACCAAAATCTGGTCCCATCATGGACCTTGGGGAGATGACAGACAGCAGCCTCCTAAGTCAGCCAACCTTCAGGGGATGTCGTTTACACATCGCCTCTTCGCTAATAGCTTATTTGTGAATAGTTAGGAACCGTGGCTCTCGTTGAGTTTCAGCGCTTCCGGCTGTCAGTGAAGGTTGCCTAAAAAGTTTAGCTTCATGTGACATTTCATCCTTATGTTTTCAGTTTTTGGAGTTACACTCATGTATGCCACATCAGCAGATTTAGTCTGTTGTTTAATCAAATGTAAAATGAACTGCAAGCAGAAACGGAATATAAAAACTACAGGTGAGAGGTGAATTCCTTGATATCGTAAGAATAAGTAGATAGAGATCGGTGTAAGAGTCATTTAAGTAAAAATACTAGACATGATTTTACTTGAGCAAAATTCTTATATTTATAGACTAACACAAGTAAAAAATATATATATAATGAAAAACCAATTCCTATACACCAATTGCTTTGCCATGAGTGAAATATGTCTCTGTATAAATATCCTCCCTCCAATGGGAGGCGCTATTCCAACAACTGAACTTTTAAGGTGAATTCAGTGACAGATAAGGCAGTAGATTTCCTATCTAAACATCTTGAAAATTATGTTAATTTGGTTTTATTCACAAATATTACAATAGTCTGACTCAAAAAGTCCTAAATAAAAGCCTTGATCATTTTAAGGTGGTCTTATTGTTGGAGAAATTATCGAACTAAAGCTCCAGACAGTTTTTTTTCCCTATAGCCACTCTAAAAAATAACAAAATCCAAATATTTTCACAAATTTGAAAAATTCTTCGTTTATTGCTGAATGACGAAAAAGCAAATGATTTTCTTCTCTTGATCAAAGCATGTACAGAACTGTGAATATACAAATTCTATGTATATTTTGAAGTAAATATCCACAGAAATAGACATTTCTGTAGATATTTAAACCTCTACTCAACATTGATTAGTTAAAATATTTATAAACCTTGCTTCTGTTTGTAAAAAAATGGCATTCTCAATTCTTTTTGGCATTAGGAGTGAGGCAGGATACTTATGCTCTACAGTGATAATAGTTTCTTCAAAAGACAAGTGTGAAATCAATATGTGAAATATTAGTGTCAAAAAGAGCAGTCTTTATCCCAGTTAGTATCATATCAGTATTTTTTAGATGTAGGTTTGGCTGATTTTTGGTGGGACATTAACCGCCACTACTTTTTGCAAAAAACACCTTTTTTATAAATATGCATGTCTTTTTTTTATTTGCCATTAAGTTGTTACAGCTGTCTAGGATGCCAATGTGGAGGGAGTACAACAAAAATAGTAAAGCGTAGTCATTTTTTGTATTTATTCACAGTTTCAAATCATTTACGACAAGTTGTGATTCTCATAACATCGACTTTATTTAAGGCGTAGAAATAATAAGAGGAAATTTTCCTTCTGTAACTTTCTAATAATAATTTAAAAAAAAAACAGAGGCGATTTCATCAAATGTAAAATTACATAGCACACTGGCCTCTGAAGACAGCAAACAAACTTTTAGAACATAAACAAAACCAGTGTCGAAGTTCCAGGAAAATATCACAATTACTAAATAGGGTGCATGTTTCTGTTACCCTTCATAGTGAAGCTAAACACAGTCCTTGCTTTTTTATTTTTTTCCCCTTCCTCAGCTAAGACCCTCAAGTTTTAGTCCTTGTGCTAATTGTCTTGCTAAGTGCACAAGTGGGTTTTGATGCTCTCCTTTTTGCCTTCCCCTCCTCTGTTCTTCCCTCCTCCTTTCTTCGCCTCTCCCCTGGCCCTGCAGCTCATGTAGCTTTTCACCCGCTATGACTAATGATGTTCTCTCAGTCTCAAGGTTTTGGTAGGATAATTATATTAACCCTTGTCCTCTGAATGATCCCAAGTCGGTTCCTCCACCCCAGGCATCCTCCCCCTCTCGCCGTTTCTCGGGAATTAAACTGTAATTTCAACAATGGGTGTAAAAGAGCCATGAACACTATTGTATGCGTGTGTGGGAGTGTGTGTGTGTGTGTGTGGTTTATTTTTTTGTCAGTATGCATTTCGCTGTACATTTTAGGGTATTCCAGAAGATTTCACACAAAAATGGTTTAGTCGTTAAAACGAGGCAGACTGCAAAGATGGCAATCACTAAAAGTATTGCACTGTCAAGGCCAACAGGTCCAGGTGTGCTTGTGTCTTTAAATATTAATAAGCTATAAAAAAATACTCCATGACACATTAGAGGTTCAAAAGTGCATTGGTTAATTTTTTATGATGGGGAAACAGACATCAGAGAAAAAGACAAAGAGATCCTGCAAGGACTTTGATTCTCATCTAAAATTGTTGCTTTTCTTTTCATCTCCTTTCATTCTAATACTTAAACAAGAAGTTTATAAAGACAGCCCACAAACTGTTGTATCACCCTTCAGGGGCAACAGAGAACAGGAAGGCTCTCCCAGCAAACCCCATCCCGTCTCAAAGTTTCTGCCTCTTCATCACTTTTTTTATTCCTCCCTTTGCCTCCCGTCTCCCATTACTACTTTCTCCGTGTTCATATCTTAAATAAGAAAACATATAACAACACCCCCCCAAGCCCCCTCAGCCTCCCTCGTTCTCCATCTCACACCCAATTTCCTCTCACCCCAGGTGTTACTCTTTGTGAGAGTGTTCATTAAAACAAATTCAGCAGCAGTAAGGAGTCTGCAGGGAGGTAACATTCTAATATCAAGCACAGTTTTTATGGTGATTTCAGGACTTTTAGGGGAGGATGGACCGAGGCTGGGATCCTCTTTAGTGGAAGCGGCGTTAAAATGCATTGACGTGTCTGCCTCGGCGAGACGGTGTCCGTAGCCTGTGTCATTATTCCCCTTGCAACACTATTGCAATTCATGCCGGGTCTATAATTATCACCCCACCGCCCCCCAGCAGGGTGAGCCTTCACAGTGGCCATTTCCTTCTGGAGGTGCCTCCGTTAATGGGTGATACATTTCAGCAAAAATATATTTTAAGTACAACTTTTCATTAGCATCATGGGGTGGAATTGCTGATATGGTGCTTTCACGCAGCGTCCCACATCCCCCTGTAGCCTAAATGTGAACAAAAGCGGCCAGAAGAGAGAGTCAGATCCTTTCATTGGACGTTTTCAACCTTAAAATGTCCTCATTGTGTATTTTATATGTAAAAGGAGATGAATCTGGCAGTCAGGGGACCTTGGTGATATACGTGATTCTAAAAATAGTAAAATTAAGTTACACTTATGCAATCCTATATCTGTTTGGCACTGTTGTTACAACTTAGTGCCTATTGAAAATACAAGCAAAACAATCTACAGCTCTGGAAAAGTTAAGAGATCGTTTAAAATGACAAGTTTCTCTGATTTTACTTTCTATAGGTATATGTTTGAGTAAAACGAACATTGTTCTTTCATTCTATGGACCACTGACAACATGTCTGAAATTCCAAGCCCAAATTTTAGTATTTATTTGCAGAAAATTAGATATGGTCAAAATAGCAAAAAAGATGCTTTCAGACCTCAAATAATGCAAAGAAAAGAAGTTCATGTTTATTTAGAAACAACAATACTAATATTTTAACTCAGGAAGAGTTCACAAATCAATATTTGGTGGAATAACCGAACATTGATTAGGTTTTTCCTCTCCACTGTCCCAATATGCATGATTAGTGTGAGTGGTTGCTGTAAAATCAACAACAAATGCAATCAAGTGTTTACTGTCGCTATATTCTTCTCCAGGGGGAGATGATGCCTTGAGTCATGGACTTTACGCAGTCAGCTAGATATCCTTGAATAAAAAATGTTTGAATAATAAAACTGAATTTGATAACTAGGATCAATCAGAATGTATGAATGACTGAATTGAAGGGACTGATATGGTAAAGTGTTACTTTACTATTTTTGGTAAAGTGCCTTGAGATAATGTATTGTGCATTAGCGTTATCTAAATAAAATTAAAATTAATTAAATTGAATTGAACTTGCTCCAGCTGAATGTTTTCATCCAAAGAGCTTTTCTGAAACCGCAGACTAAGACTTGTGTGTTTACTCTTTGTTTTAATATGACTCCTTGATAGTTTGACTGATAACATATATCAACGTGGTTCCAGCTCTGCACACAGACCAAAAAAAGTTCTCTTGCATCCTAAACTTTATGTTTTAGATTGAAATCTAATCCAAACTGATGGTACGGCTGCTTATCTCTCTTTCGTGGATATCGAAACAACCCACAAAATATACCACATGACATGGACATGGAGAACAATAGCAGACAATGCAACCTCTCTTTCATTATGACTAAAAAACATTAAAACCTTTAGGGCTACAGTGTCTAATGTCATTCCTCAAGGGCCGGCATCCTGCATGTTTTTGTTCTCTCCCTGGTTTAACAGCCTTGGATCAAATGATGGCTTGTTAGCGGGCCTCTGCAGAACATTGACATGCTGAGGAGGTAGTTACCATCAGGGACAAAACAAAAACATGAAGGATAGCGGCCCTTGAGGACTGACTTTGGAAACCACTGCTGTAGGAAAAACACAGATTTGTTAGATCAGGAAAAAAATGTGTGTCTACAGTATAGAGTCTATGATTCAGTTTAACCAAATGTGCTCATGGAAGTAGACTAATCGTTGCAAATGGCTGAGTAAAATGCAGCTGCACTGCTCGCTAAGGGTTTAGCTGACTGAATCACACATACTACAGCAACAACAATAGGTTTAAAGGGTTGATTTTTGTCAGAGATGGCAATTTGGAATTTGATTAGGACATCCCCAGTATTATTTACCTGCTTGGTCTTGTGCATTCACTGAATACTTCAAAGCAAGGCCCAGTTTGAGAGCATCTTGTTTTAGGTGACAGTGAAAAGGACCAAAAGTATCTACTAATTCCTCAGTTCCAAAGTAAGAGAAATAAGTGTAAAGGTTTGATTTCATGCACACATTGCATTGTTATGGGCAGAGTATTATGCAAGATCCCTACTTAATTCAAATGCATGCCTGGGTGGCTTGGTATCACTAGTGCATCTTATAGAAGAACGCTTATATTGGGCGTTTAAGTAACAGTCCTACACTCATATACATGAGGTGTGATCAAAAACACAAAATCCTACTCCCTGAGAGCAACATATTACTTCCCCCTGTAGTTTGAAAGGCCAGCAAAAACAGCACACAGCTGGCATGTAACCCACACCTGAACTGCTTCAATATATAGCTCTCTCACTCTCAGCAGGCTCTGCTGCAATCATGAGAGTAGTCCTCTGAGGTCCGGATGGGGGAACAGGACGTGCCCCGGCTCCATTATTTACCTGTTTGGTCTTGTGCATACACTGCATACTTCAGAGAGCCGGGTACCTCAAAGCAAGGCCCAGTTTGCCTGCTGCTCTTTACGTGACCCAACACAGCCAATCACAGAGCCGCTCTCCGGTCGGAGCACCAGCCCGACACGCAATAGCCATTTATTTTATGCTGTGTAAATAATTTACTTGTGAGCTTAGTCCCACAAAAGTCTCTCTCCGCCCCTCCGTCTATCCCACATTAAAGTGCACGGTCACAGACTGAGGCACTTTCTTACTGAGAGCATGCTGTGCTAAAATAAAGAATTATCCCAAAAACACACCAGGGAGTTCACACATTCGCCGTCCAGCATCAGCACTGCACACACTGACTACAAAGACACGCAAGGTGTGGATAGCAAAGACAGTCAAGGTCATCCCTCCTCTCTGAATAATTTAGGACGTCTTTTTGCTTGACGGACCTCTCGATGTTTTATCCAGGGCCAAAAACATCCAGTAACCTCTTGACATTAAATATATTTAACAAGTAGAAGCACTGAGTTTTTGTGTGTCTGTTGTATTCAAAGCAATAGGAGACACATAGTTCTTTGGGGCATGTTTTTTTTTTTTTTATGTTTGTAGATAGTCCTACATAAAGTCAGAGGAAGAGAGGTTCAGTGGTTGCAGGGCCCCCTACTGCTAGAGAGTTGTAATGCAATGCAATAACTAAAGAATAATCATTAAGAGGAGACTGTAAAGCAAAATCAAATCATATTTTGCTTGCACGAGTTGCAACAATATACGAAAACAAAAAAGTGGGGTTTTTTGAATGCCGACAATAAGCTCTGACCAGATTCAGAGTTATTTAGTTAGGAGTATCCTGGAGCAGCTTGTATGCAAAATCAACAGATGCTCCAATCACTTTTCATTCTGGGTTTGGGTCCCAGTGTAGTCTTAATAACGAGGCGGTTAACCTTGCGTCGGGGCTTTCAGGCCGAAAATGGAACAGACAGCATCTCGCTTTGAAATCTATTGCTCCACAGCAGAATACAGAGCAAAAGAGGGTTTTTTTGTTTGTTTGTTTGTTTTTTAAAAACCAGTAGGTAATGGGTATTTTTACTGCGCAACGCCACAGTACTATCAGCTTTAGTAATGTATTTCTCTCTTGGTGAAACCAACAACAGAACTAAAGCTTCTAGTGAGCCAGGGAGGAAGAGAAACAGCATCAGAGGGAAAGCTGTGATCAGACAATGTGATCCAGAGAGTACAGTGAGGCTTGTGAAGGGGCTTTGTTAACTCACTCTCTGTTTACTTTCTGTTTGGTCAGATGCAGTAAAGATTATCACTGTATGAAGTTAAACAGTGCTAGTGTTTTATGATGCATCCATAAACAACGAAATACCGCTGTTATTTTATCTACTCTTTTGTCAGTAATGGTGTCAGGAGTGATACGTTGTAAACTAGATCCGCATTTGTTCAAGAAACTGAGTAGTTCATTTAGCTAGTGTTTCTACCATGGCCATACTGCTATGTTCTCAAATAGCATACAGTCATTAGGCTATTTGTGTTGTTCTTTTTTTCGGATCATAGTTTTAGCCAGTGGTGCAGCGGCTTTGTGGGTGACTCAATTAAAGCACACCTTGTAAGGATGTATTTTTAACTGATCTAAACTGTATGGGTTAAAAACCGAGCAACAAGTATTCACTGAGAAATTATGACCACATTGCATTGCATGCTGCAATTCTTGGTGTGTGTTTGTACTCTAATTACTAAGATTGTCTATGTTCAAAGCGAAGCTTAAGTTTACGAAGCACAGAAGACATATGTTTTTTGCTGCAGGTTGTGACTCTACACAATGCATTAAAACAGAATGGTAAAATGATGTGAGACAAACTATTAAAGTGTCATTTCAAAACAGAGAAGGAGTAAGCTAGTGTTAACTTGACTTTGCAGCAAATACTTCAAAAATCTTTAACGTAACTGTAAGAGATAATCGGAAATCATTTAATCCAGCAATGAAGTAGAAAAGGCTGTTTTACCAGAATCCCTGGATAGCATAATGTCATACCTGTCCAGACAACAAAGACAGTGGAGACGTTTATGTTACCATGGTAACATAAACTTAAAACTTTGGTATTATTTCTCGGTAGCTTTCATTGTACAAAAATGATTTATTTTCTTCCCTTACTCTTGGATCAAACATGTCAGCTTTTAATATTCTGAAATATTCTAGGAATAATATTCTTTTCAAGCATTTCTGAAAGCAACTTTTAGTTGCTTTAAAGTTGTGTTGTTTTGTAGCAAATAGCACAATTATTCTGAAGTGTTAAAATGTTGCATATTATCTATGTAATTACCTTTTAGCTGTGAAATGAATTTTATTGTGGCCCAATTGTTGTTCAGGAGGTATTTAAGCAGTCTGCAGTGAAGGACAGACTGGTGTATATTAAAACTGCATCAAATTACACAATGTTTAAAACCTTTTTCAAAAAGTATTTTGAGAGATGTCTGCCTACAAAATTATAAACTAATTTTCCCATTTTTAAATCACAAACTGGCTCAGATTACCCCGTTTTCACATGTAGAAGGAAGCAACCTTTATCTTAACATATTTTTTTTTATAAATTTGAGTTTGGCTTTTAAACGTTGCAATTGCAGTATTGAATTGGGCATCTCAAACTCTGATTGGCCTGCAACTTTCTCCACTCCATAGCAATGTTTTTAAAAATGAAGAAATGGGAATTTATCCAAGGAATGTGTGTTGTTGTTGTTGGTGGTGGCATTAAAAAACAGCTGATATAGAGCTGCAAATATCTTTGATTTGGTTTTTAGGTAATGTGAAAGTCTTGAATGAGCTGACAAGATGGTGAGAAAAGTATTGGAAAGCAGTGCACTGCAATCCCTGCTCCCCACACTCCTGCAGAGCAGGTCAGTTATAGATTATCTGTTTGATCTTGAGAGAGAGAGAGGGGAAACGCAGATGAGAGGATGGATGGTGGTGAGAGAAAGAAAAAGACACGAGGCGTGGTAGAGAGGTGAGCGAACGTTTGAAGAGGCCCCTGTTCGGCCACGGACGGCTGCGCTCGAGGAAAATCGATCTTCTCCCTTCAGAGAAAGAAATTTATGAACCTGGAACATAAACGCAGTCATGTCCAATTAGCTGCTCTGAATTTACGAGTTGAGGCGAGGGGAGGAAGTAGGAGGAGGACGTGGTGATAAAGACCTCAGTTTAAGCCAATAAGGCGTGGAGCTGATCGTTGATCTCTTCTTTGTATCCACTCCCACCCTGCGCTTGGTCACTCATAGTTTGGAGACTCTTCTTTTGCCCAGGCTACCAATAAGATACTCACTAATAATGTGTTTTAGAAAGTAACTAGCTAAAAACCTGAAGCATAATCTTATTATTTTATTTGTTTTTTATTTATTTATTTTGAAAGTAAACAAATAAATATTCCACACACTGTTAAAATTGCTGCATAAGTTTAATGCATTTTTATCATCTAAAGCCCTTTATTAGGCAAACATTTCAAAACAGCTGAAATGCCAGGGGGCTTTCTCTATAATCATACTGAAACCTATAAAGAATTTCAAGCTACTTAAATGACATTCACAGTTTTTACGCTGAAATTGAACTACTGGTTTAAAAACATCTAAATATCGAAAACAACTAACATTTTCATCAACATTGTTTTAGCAACATCCACCATACATATGCAGCTAAACTAGATTTGCAAAGAGGAACAAATAAAAAATAAATTTTTTAAAAACATATCTGATTTTATACAATAAAAGGCAAAAAAAAAAATAAAAAATTAAATTAGAAATAAAGAAAATCAAAAATGTATTTATTTACATTTTTGATTTTCTTTATTTCTAATGTAGGAGAAGGAAGGTAACAATTTTGTGCTTTATGAATCTTATTTTTGGCTTTTGGTGGAGCAGTGGAATTGTGTTGTTTGTATGTTCTTATTGCACTGCTGTGAAAATTGCCTTTCTTCCATCTCTCCAGTCAATTCTGCAGCATCTTCTCACCTTTTTGGCATCCATGGTAAACAGGGAAGAGGATGCAAAAGGTAAACTTCAGGGAAAATGTAGATATTTAAGAAAAATCACAGCAAAACATTCAAGAGACTTCTTAATAGTTTAACTGGATTGCGGAGTGAAAATGGCAGTCTGGGAGTGAGACTCAAAGCTCTTTCTCCAAGCTGCAGGATTTCCTGGTGATTTTACAACAACGCTTTGCAAAACAGGAATCATCTTCTTGTTACAAAGTCAGTTCTGTATGAGGTCAAAAGAACACCTGATTGCAGGAAAAATGTTGTACAATTATGGAAGCAACAAATACCACCCTTATCAGCATTTCCATTAAATGAACAGAAAAATGTAATGTAATTTTTAAGTTCACTGGTGTCCAGGAATTCATAAATTGTAAAGGGAAAAATCCCTTTCTCTTAGCCAGTCTTAAGACTTGAGAAAGAAAAGTCATTCCTTTCAAGTAAAGCAGATGTATGTTTGTATACATACATCTGGATGTCAAGTTTAGATGATGTATGTCATCACCTAAACTTGCCCAAAATCTTCAGTCAATGCAACTGTTACGGTCCAACCAGTAAGGCACAAGGACAAAGAAGATAAAAATATATCTTCTATTTATTTTTCAAAATAAATCTTAACAAAATGCTTTCAACGACAAATCTCAAAAATATAGCAAAATGGGCCCAAAAGAAATCAACTAAGGCATACCTAACACAGGATAGCAAACAAAAACTGACCTCACACAATGAACACACAGGGGAATTCATACACAAAGGCTAGAAGACAAAGACAAACAATGCATAAACATAAACAACTAATTCAAACCAAAACATTTTGACTAGAACACAACTGTAAAAAAAAACACAAAAAAACAACCTAATACCAAAAATGTTTTAGCAGTTTTAGAGAGAGAGGCAGATTCTTCAGTGTCAAGTCCCCTCTGCTTCCAGCAGCCTGGTGGTTTGTTCCACTTCCTGGTTTGCCTTTCAACCAGTCCTCTCTCAACAAAACAAAGTAGTTAAATAAATAGTCAAATAAACATAAGGTGTTTCCTAAATTTGTTCACCCATAATAGTAAACAACCTAATGGAATAACCACCACAAAAAAAAGTTCAATTATAAATATATTGTGTGAAAATTCTAAATATATTACGTGAAAACATTTAAATAAATACTAACACTGGGGAAAAGATGGAGGAACCTCTGCAGCAACATTTAAAAAATCTTTAAAAACCCTGATCTGTGTCAAACCAGGCTCATCTTGATAGGATCCATATTGTAAGAGAAAAACCCCAAAACTTTGTTTTAGAGGACCTCAGCAAAAAGTGCCTTCATGACGAAGTCCCCATAGCAACCTTTACTATTAGTTACAAATTAACCATGTCAATCCAACCCAGTGTAGACTTAGAAAAATGGATGGATGGACGAACATAAAAGATAGTTGGCCATTCTGTCATCAGCCAGCCCTAGTTTGGCTTTAAGCCTTTCTTCCCCTTTAAAAAGCCATAAGACTTTGTGCCCATTAGACTCGACCTCTAGTGTTACTACTGGAGGTTGTGGAGCCTGTTGTGAGTTTTTTTTTTTTTCCTCCAGAGGAAGGAGGCAGTTAAAAGTGTGGAATGGTCCGTCTCAGAAATGGTTGATCGACCGCAGAGCAGAGGAGGGAGACCTCCTGTTGGGTCAGAGTTGCATCAATACAATCTGTCATCACAGGTTAGAGCACACAAACACGGACCCTCCTCCTGCCCCTCCTCCAGGTTTCATCACTGCGAGCATGAAGGCTGGCAGACTGTCATGTCTCTGACACGGCCGCCCTAATCTCTGTTGTACTGACTGCTCAGCCCTCCGTATCATCTAAATCCCCTCTATTCTCTCTTTAGACCTTTCTTCTCAAGCACATGTCCACAACCCAATTTACCCGATGCACCGCTCAGTGAACACTTGTGCAACGAGCAAGAAGCAAAGGAGCCAAAAGGCTGTGGCGACACAGACTGACACGGGCGAGTCGAAGAGGGAAGAAGGGAATAAACGAAAAGTTAACTAATAGAGAAGAAAAAGACATTTTGGACAAAGTTCAGTAGGACTAGATGGAAGGAGAAAAACAAGTGAATGATAGCTGTGTCCCTGGTGAGCAACAGAGGAATGCACATAAGCTGCAGTGAAGAGACAGATAAAGCCCCATTAACTGATGCTTCCAGCTGCTTTTTTAGACTCTGCCACCACATGACTCTCCCCCTTGATGTTTGTTTAGCTTTCGTGTTATTTATCCCCATAATTGCTGCATTTCTGCTGTCTAAATCAGGCATTCTCGAATCATTAAGTACTCCCAGACTTTAGGGGGGATGGACTAAGAAACGCAGAGCAAGAATGGCTGGAAAGAAGAAAACGTCCAGAGCACAATATCAGTAGAGCCTATTAGTGCAGCTAACAGTTTTCAGACATACTTTCTTTCTTCACAATTATTATTGTTCTTTTTTTATTCAACACCAAATGAGAAAGAAGCTCCCATACTTTACATGTTTCTTTATTACAGGAGCAAAATTCACATTGTTTACTATTAACACAGCATGTTATTAGATTACAGAGATTGAATAAATCTTATTTAATGTAAAGCACAGCGCCCATTGGTTGCATCAAATATGTATGAAAAAAATTTACCCTTATTATTCTTTGTGAAACTGTGCACATTGGCAGCATTAACTAAAGTAAGCTTGCTAAGTCAGCAATCCTTTCTAAACAGGAATGCTGCTCTTCTACAATTTTTAGTAGCTCTTTTATCAGATCATAAATCTTTGTAATATCCCAATTAATTTGTTGTTATTTGCCATGTGTTTCTGTGTTATTGAAATACACAACGTCCTTCAAAAATAACTTTCCAATTTTCCCTGCCAAACTAACTAGTTCAATTATATCATGTATAATCTAATTCCAAGATAAGCCAGACTGTTTGATAAGTCAAATATGTACCCAGCATGTAAATTTGCCATGCTCTCACTTGCCATGTAAAGCGCACACTGCGACAAAAGCTTCACAATTACAACTTAAATGCCACATTAATTACCTAATAGTAATGTTTCCTAATTCCACTCAAAACTGTGAATCGCTATATTTACCTGGGCATGCTGGTTTAAAATCTAAATTAATGATATTATGAAAAAGTAGCACAACTGGTGATGATGCAGCAGAACTCTGTGAATTCTCATTTTTTCCATTTTGAGTCGGTTGCTGCCACTTACAATTTAACCCACTGCTCTGCTTCTTAAGCCTCACACTAAAGACACAAACATAACAAAAATGTTAGAACCTTTGGTGGCTTTCTTTTGTCGCTGAAGTTTACTTTTATTTTCAATGCTTCTCACTGAAGCACTGCGACGGTTTCTTTGACAAACATTAAGCAAGGCTAACATTTCTCTTAGGTTAAAATAAGGCTTAATTCATGAGGAAGTTTTCTTTTTCACTGCCTGGTCTGAGTGAAATAAAAGTGGGGGAAAAAAAGCCAACCTAAAGCATCAGGCCTGTTTGTGTGATTTTCCTTCCTGTAATGAGGGTTTAGTCAGTAATAGCCATGGAGCACAAACGCATGCAGCACGTTATAGAGATGTCCTGGATGCGGTTTCCCTTTTACCATCATATATTTTGCTTCTGTGGTATAATTGGGCTTTCTCTCCACTCGTTGTCTTCTTGTGGTGTGTTCGTCGTGACACCCACACCCTCTACATGTGTGCTTGCATATGCATGCAAAAGACAAACAACATGGGACACAGAAAAAGAAAAACAACTGCTGCCAGTTTCACAGAAACTGCACAGAGCAGATTGATGAACAGAAGCACTGACCTGTAATTACCACAGCTAATTAAAACTCCAATTTATGAGTGGGTTCTATTTTAAAGAAGAATGAGTATTCCTTCTGTTCTGAAAAAAAAACGTCCTGTTTTCACTTCCTCTCCTCTATCTTCATCTAATCTGCTTGCTTCCTCCTGCCCTAACTAACTAAAACCAATTCTGATGGATCCAGCTGTCCCATCTTAACTTCCGTCAGCTCATAGCTGCACGTCTGCTTTGATGACTTTGCAGCAACGGCCGACATCTTGCACATTAACATACGATTGTTCCCATGTATTATTTGTGCACGGAGGGACTGGAAAGAGGGACGGGGAAAATCCCAGAGCAAGCTGTCAAATGCAAGAGTGAGAGCAGCGAGATGCATCACTCTAAGAATCGGAGTGTCACATCAGTCAAGCGGAAGGAGTGCGAGGCTGGAAGTACTTGTGGTCTTTATCGGTGGTACTGAGAGGTTGAGGTCGGAATAGCAGGTCAAGGGGATAACACGCCCGAGTGCGACTCAGACATTTCTACTTATTCTGCCTTGCAAAATTATTCATCCCGCTTCAACGTTTTCACTTTTTGTCACATTTCAGTTCTGGACTTCTATGCATTTTATGGGCTTTAGAAGAAAACAGTGCATAATTGAGAAGTGAGAGAAACTGACATTTTTCCTTTCTATTTTTTTTTTCACAAATTAATGTTTGACCCTATAAAACCTAAGTTTCAAATGAATATTTTTGCTTATTATAAATGTCCTGTGAGTAAATATATTTGCCCATTTATCCATAACAACTGGGACTTTCAATATCTAGCAAGTTATTTTCGCAAATTACCGTCTATTAATTTCACTCCCTGCTACGGCGGCGGTGAAATTACCGAAATAACCTGAGATTGGCTGGAAAGGTCAACATCTGCCCTTTTAGAAACCGCTGGAATTTTCCAGACGGCGCAAAGTGTGGCGGAATTAAGATACTGCAAATTTGGCTGGATCGTCGTCCCTGCGTTTGGTCTGGAAGGGTTAAAAAGCGTCAGTGGATGTATATTCCCACATTCACCTTCCAATCAACTCTGTGCTGCTTTCAAGAAAGGTTTAGTTTCTAATCTTGTCTAACTGGAGAACATTTTTCCACAACATCAGGATGCGTACAGCTTTGTCTGTTACAGAAAATCTTGTCATGAACATTACAAGTTGTAGATACAATGTGAGAAAATATGAAAAAGTTCAGTGTGAACATATTTTGCAAAGCACAATAGTTGACTTTAAGGAGCCTGTAATGATCAAATATTGAACCATGTTGGCTTTTTATTAACCCAAATAGTTTTTTTCAACTTGTTCAAGTTTTAATGTCGTGCCTAAAGTGGGGCTTGTCATCTGCATAATCGGCTGGACAGGCTAGTTCTCGTTGAATGAGAGCTGCATCACACAACACCTAGGAAATCACTCTATTCTCCAGTATTGATTTAAGCTGCAGCTCTTAGATCCTGCACTCAGCAGTGTTTCCACTTTCAAGATGAGACAGAGGAGATTTATCAGCAAAGATACAGGAGATGAAAAGCAGTGATATGTTCACGGCTGTCAGTCACTCAGTGCAGGCATTAGTCACAACGCGTCTGTTTTTGCCTGATCTGTTGCCTGTCATCTGCGCTCGCAAACAAATGCATCCCAAACGCATGGAGTAGAACCACACACACACACACACACACACGTACCCACACACCTGTCTCATTTGACACACATTCACTCTCTCATACAGAATGCTTTCTTCTTGAAAAAGAGATTTCCAATTTCAGTCTTCCCTAAGTGGACAGCTCTTGTCCTTCAGAATGCAGGCAGGAAATGAGGCTTTGTTGTTGGATGGATTCTCCGTGGCATGTCCTGTCAGATGGAGATGGAGGTGGTGGGGGGCATTCATTGGCTCACCGTAAGCCTCGTGATCTGAGACACAATTTTTCCAACTTTTATAGATCTGCAGTTCTTGTTTTAATCTTCCTAAGTTTTGGTAATTGTTATTTTGCACTTGTTGCTAAACCAGGCCTCCGCTTGATGGGCTGCTCACCACATCCGCCTTCAAAGGACGAAAGGAGATAAAAAATACATATATATATAAAAGAGCACTGAAGATTAGTGAGAGGAGAGAAAACTGAAGCAGTCGTCTCTCCTCGAATACAGAGGCCATTCTTTGAATATTTGATGCAGACGGATAGATGTTCACTCCAGTGGAACAAACTGGATTGGAGTCCAGTCGCTCAACTGGAAAAGGCTGTAATTTCCAGTCATATTTGCGGAGTGTCCTTAAGATCCTCATTTTCTTCATGGCAGAAGTGTGGCGTGTGGATCAGCGCACCTGGGCCCTGCCCTCTGCCGAGGTCAAGTGTGCACATGTGCACACACACACAGCAGTACTCAGAGACGCACACACACAAATAACTGGGAATTTAATTTAATATGTATTTGGAAAAGGATTAAATTGAGAAATACTGTTCTTTTATGTTCTTATGCAAGAGAATACAGCTGGTAGTTTAATTATGCAGCCTATGCGGTGGCAAATATAGATAAAACTACATTTTAGTGTGTTATCTTACTTTTCCTGTGTTCCAGTCCTTTATTTTACAGCTTGTTCATCTTCAATATTTTTTCTTCTTCAATATTTGCTTATCAAATGTACTCATATGTTGACAATTTCAAGAGGATAAACTAACATTGATGTTGGTCCCCCTGTAGCAGATTAGTGTTGAGGATTAAATTATAAAACATTTAGCTTGTTAGATATTGATTTTTATAGTTTGCACTCTGACCTGGGTCCAGAACAAATGTCAGGTTGTTCTGGCCCATATCCCATTTTTAGTTCCCTCAGATATTGGGAATACAGAAAATGTGCAAAATCCACTGTAAAGAAACAAAACAAAGATGGTACTTAGCAGATTTGATATATAAAAAAAAAAAAAAACAGAGATTTTGGACCATATGCTATTTGAAAAAACAACAACAAAAACACACACACACACCTAGTTTATGAAGCTGGAGAACAACTTTTTGTAACTTCTAGTCATATATAATTAAATACAATAGCTTTGAAAACATTTTTTCAAGCCAGGCTGTAAACGTGGCACATTAAAACAGAGAAAAAGCAAGTTAGGACATTGCTTGCTGTCTCTGCAAACTCATCTTTGCACAAAGATTCTTTTCAGAAGTGAAATGCTCATTTATAAAAAAAAAAAAAGTAAAATGAAAAAAAAAAACCTTGTTTTCACTTTGTAGCAGCTTCCTCCAGACTAGTTAACCCTGGGACACTGAGGAGAAGGATAAATATTAACTGCTTTCCAAAAAAAAAAAATTTGCCAAAGATCAAAAACAAAACATCCTCAGAGTTTCTGCTGATGAATGATTAAGCTGGAACAGAACTGCACTATTACTGCATAGCTGCACGAAAACATTAAATGATTCCCAGTAATATAATCCTATTGAACTGTTACATTTATATCTTTTTTTTTTTACTTTAAATAACCTTTCGATTTAAAAACAAAAATGTGAGAAGAAGAATGTTTACTGCAGGTCTGAGTGTCTCTGGGTATCTTTCATTTTTACCTCTGCTGATGTAGAAATCTTTGTTTATGTAAAAATGTCTCATAAAATTCCAACATAAAGGTCAAATTATTTTGCTTCTAAGCCATGAGGGAATATAATAAAAGGAATATGCTGTTCACTTTTGTGTTGTATGTCTTAGACCTCATGTGGAAATCAGATTTGGACGACACATTTTATTTCGTAGATGCAAAAATAGACAAAATCAGACACTGAAATACTCGCATGCTAATTTACTGTTAACTGGTTTACATGTAAATCAGCAAAACATGCAAGCTTTACAATCGATTAATAAAACGGCTAATTGCAAGAAATTGCAAGGTTTTTTTTTGTTTGTTTGGTTTTTTTCTTCATTCAGTGGGTGAAATAAGAAAGGCTGCAAGAGAAATCAAACACCGGAATCAGATGGAGTGGCAGCTGTACAAACTGAGAGAGCAAACATCAAAACAGGAAAAGGATGCTGAAGTTCTGTCGGTGACTTCTGAGGCAGAACTGAATATATTTGAGACTGAAAAGTGACAGTTAACACAATGAACCGAAACATCAAAGCAGAAAGTCTCGGGGCTCTGCAGAAGAGGTGTGCCGCATGAAATCTGTTATTTTTGTAGGTTTGTAGTTTTAACTGAGTAAACCGCTCAGATGTTTCTGCAAAACTAACTGCAGTCGGATAACCGATGCATTTCATTTTCAGGAATGTGTTCGGTTTTGCACCGTCTGTCCGTAGTTGCCCCTGATTTTTTTTATGTTTTTACATTCCTCTGTAAAAACCTATTCTCTGAATTTCATTAACACGCCGGGTGAAATTACAATGTTTCTCCCACCCCCCACCCCACGCTACTATCAGTGGGTCACAGGCTATGTTCTCACATATGTCGACTATTTTCTCTGATTCTTCTCCAAGGTGTAAGTGTAACCTCCACGCCTCCCAGTGCCTGCTGACTGAGGGGAACCTCCAGTGCCAGTGTGAACACAATACCACCGGGCAGGACTGCCAGCGATGCAAGAAGGGCTTCAAAGCCAAGTCCTGGAAAGCAGGTTCCTATCTGCCTGCACCAACTGGAACCCCCAACACCTGTACGTACCTGCTTCACGCATTGTGCTCATCCAATTCAAGGTGGAGGCAGTTCTGGTCAGACGTTTGCATCCACACATCACCGAATAAAGCGCCATACATTTTGGGCCATTGATAGTTTATTTCGAGGGTTAGCATTTTCAGGATGGAATGATTTTTAAAAGTTTAAACTGTAGTTAGTTGCTAATTAGGACTTGTTTAGTGTTTTTTGCCCTTTTGGAAGACACAAATGTTTCCAAGTTTTAAAGATATACAGTAAGTGTTCATGCTAGGTAAAGTTGGAGAATGTAGAGATATTTTTTTCCCAGGATGCATTTCGCTCATCCCTGTGGAAAGTTGGGTGGAGAGGCTTCCTTTTTGGTCGTCTTGCTCTCACTCCATGACAACTTTAGTGTTTTATCAATTTCCAGCACGAGATAAACTCGAGCCGAAACGTTTCCTGTGTTGTTCATGAACATCTAAACTTTTTCCTTTTGTGTGAAGGTGACAGCTCAGGTACTGATCAAGACCCAGAAAAGTGGTGACACATTAGAAAAACCCAACTCCTGCATGTATATTTAAACTGATGATCTTAGAATTTGACTCCAAATGTTTTTGACAAACTTTTATAGATCTGCAGTTCTCCTCTCATCTAACGTAGTTTCTTTGATTTTCCCACTATAGGAGAATTGGTCAGCGCTGCCGAAAATATTTTCTAGATGCTGGTAAAGAGAAACTGTCAAACCCAAACATTGTAGGGCTGTTTGGGTTTTGTTTTTACTACAATGTGACAAACCTGGAGGTCAGACATTTTTCAAATAATTCCTAAAATTACAACTGATATGATTAATTTTTATGGCTGCTATAAGCGACAGATATAGATATACCATTTGCTAATTATAACATACTTTTGTGGAAAAAGTATGTTATACTTTTTCCACAAAAAAGTATAACATCAGAAATCAGTATAACATCAAACTGATTTCAAAAAATCAGTTTAATTTTTTGAAATCAAACTGATTTCAAAAATCAGTTTGAAACGTGATTCAAACTGATTTCTGAAGTTCAAATGATTGAACTTTGTTGTACTCTGTTAAGCCTTCATGTTATCTGGTTCAAGTCTTGCTCTCTCACAGGCTGGATGAACCAGAAACAAATGGTGCTTAAACTAATTCGAAGTCAAGAGTGTGAACTTTGTTTCAGAGGGCAGCCGTCTGTCTTACTGTAGTACAATTGATGCATTAATTGTATCTTAACAAGCCATCTTTGAATTCAGAATAATTCTTATCTAAGAAGAGTTGACATTCATTAGTTTTGTCTCATAAAACATAATCAATGTGTAAAGCTTTTGAATGACGTTTTTTGCTCCATATTGGACTGATGAATGTACAGTAGTCGTTACTATGACTCTCAGGTCCTGAATGAAAAGTAGAATCAGAAGAACAGGCTGAAAAGGACGGTTTGAAAGATTATGAGGACTCTAAGCTCTATGGAGTTTCTGTGACCTCCTTGCAGAGAGCAGATCAGGGATGTGCAACAGCACAGCGGTGTGTGAGGAGGAAATCCTTTTGGAGAGAGTAACCCGGCACAGCAGCTAGCTATGATAAAATAATAATCTAGGGCAGCCCCTCCCCACTTTTCTGCTTTTACACTGCCACACTCTTTATGCAATAAGAGAAACACCAGTGGAGACGCACACACTTTTACATGCACCCACACTGCAGAAAATTGTCAGTTTCTCCTCCCCACTACGCTGTTGTTTCCAACTCACTTATATTAGCACTGTCACACACCTTCAGACCTCACCCCTGGCCTTTTAAAACTCTTGGATCCCATTAGTGGCATTTAAAAATTGAAATGTTTGCAGCTTCCGCTTGGTTGCAATGAAAAGCAAAACGGCCATAGCTTGAAAAAGACATAACGCATTAAACATCACAAAACTAAATCTAAATTTAGTTAAAAAATAAGCTTTATTTGGGAAACAAAGAAAATAAATGGAAATAAGAAAGACACTTTTCTGGGGAGAACGAACACATGAATCTGGGAAAGAGGAAAATATGGGATGAGGGGGAAGACAGTTCAGATCCTATAATTACTCCGGGATGGTGAGAGGTGGTCTTCTGCAACCCTTATTTTTCTTAGCAGTTTTCCCCCACCTGTGTCTGATAAATGAGCCAGAGTCAAGTCTTTAGGCAAATTGAATGCATAAATAAACAAGTTCTCATCTCCGCTTCCTCTTCTTATTCTCTTTCAGGTACAATTGCTGGTTCCCCCTCCGGTTCTAGTAAGTAATAATGCACAGCAAACCAGAAGATGTGCTACTCATTTCTGCCTCTCTTCCCCGCTCGCTTCTTATCCCTTTCCTGTTGCACTGAAATTTTGAAGTTAACCATCTATTTTTTTTTTCCATCTGTATCCCTGCTAAACTCCACCTCTCTCCCCTGTGATGTTCAGCTGGCTCTCTCCAGTTGCTCATTTCTTTTCTTTTTTTTTTTCGTTTTTCCCCTCACATCTCTACTCTTGGTGAGCCCTTGGAGCTTCATTATTAATAGATCTCTCTGTCGCCACATCCTTTCATCACAGAACATCACACTAACCTGCACAGAAGGAATTCTTCCACATATCTGCTTTTTATATTTAGACTAATGACAGTTTGCCACTGATGGATTGAAGGAAGGAGGGATGAGGGGGGGGGAGCTTGTGCATATGTCGGTGCATGGAGCAGCAAAACAGAGCCGAGAGAGAACAGAGGGAGCAATTGGAGATAAGGATGTGGGCATATGTTAGTTTGTTGTAATGCAGTGTGATTCAGGGTGAGGAGCGAGGGAAGGCAGGAATAAAAGGGAATTTGATTAGGGATTCTCTCTGTGGAGAGGCTCTCAGCCTCCGAGCTGTTAGACAGAAACGATCGGCAAAGTGGCAACTTCTACCCTGACAGAACTGGGCTTTCCTCCACATGGCCCGACAGTAAGAGACGAGTGGATGCATGGGTAAACTTAACAATTGGACCAGGCTGCGGAGAGCTACTCTAAAGTGACCTCCTTTGACACTCAAGACACAGCTGAGTGATTTATTTGAGCAAATTGTGGCTTTGATAAAATATTCTTGATGACTGTGTGGTGTTAGTTGTGGACAACTAATTTCAAACTCACAAATTAATTTTCAATTCAATGGCATGAAGACTTTTAAATGGGATTTTTTTTTTCCCCTATTTTTGAAAAGACTCTTTCTCTGAGATTGTGACACCTGTGTTCCACCAGTAGGTGTACAAAACGTCGGTGTTGGTAACATTGAAGGAGATTTTGAGTCAAGTTTTTTTCTACCTTAATTTTTCATCTTCCTCTCAGCCAATAACTTTTTCAACTTACTAACCTCGTTATGAGTTTAATGAGTCAACAGCAGTGTTTTGGGGATTCTAGTGTAGAAAGTGAGAGTCGACTCTCAAGATGTCATCATTTTCATTTTTAATAATCACAGGATATTCAATCCACATGAACACATCACAAACAGCTTTTAAAAATATTTGCCATTTGTCCCCAAAACAACAGTTGCGAACAGAGTAAAGCATCTCTGATTTGCAAATTATCCCCATTATTGGAGGACAGATCCGGCTTTTGCCAAGGCATCGTTTAATTTGTTCAAGTTTGTAAAGTTAAACAAAAAACAAAATCATCCCTTTACCTTCACACTGTATGTTTTCTTTTCCTGGAAATGAAGATAGGAAAGAGGGTGAGGATGACGTTGAAGCTGAAACTGAAGTTACAGTCATCTCTGAAGCTGAACGGTCGCCGGCCGTTACACACGAGCCTTTAAGTTCTCCTTTGGAAGGTGCGAAACGTAGTTTAGCCATATATAGAGATACCGAGTAGATTTTCCTTTTTACTGTAAAAGAAAAGTAGTGGAAGCCTAACCCCATAATGTCACTTCAGTCCTGTCTAGTGTACACCAGCAGACATGTAGTTCTAGTTACACCAACAGTGGCACACACTGCAAAAAAAAAAAAAAAAAAAGTGTCTTTGTTATTTAGTCCTAAAACAGCAAATCTACCTTTGCATGAAGGTCACACCAACAGAAGCCAAGTGCTTTTATGATTTTGCAACAATAAAATGCTTAAGGCTATTTTTTTCCTCTTAAGCTCCCCCTCTTTAAGATTCTGACACTTACTTCACCAATATTTCTTAAAGAAGT
This sequence comes from Gambusia affinis, assembly GCF_019740435.1. Lineage (NCBI taxonomy): Eukaryota > Metazoa > Chordata > Actinopteri > Cyprinodontiformes > Poeciliidae > Gambusia > Gambusia affinis. The sequence goes on along the minus strand of NC_057884.1, from coordinate 8,302,406 downwards.
GCTTCAGTATTTTGGGAAACATTCGTCTCTCTGACAGGGCGCTGGAACAGATGATTGACAACGCTCTCATGTCTGTTTCTCAGATATGATGCAGCAGACAGCAGCTGTTTAGCTCATCCAGAGACTGAAAACAACAGAAAACAACAATCCTGGCCTACAAGACAATGAGACACCTTAGGTTAACCTTTCCTTGCTTTGCAGTCAATATGAAACATATTATGGAACCAATGAGGAGACGTCTGTTGGCTTGGCACTGCCACACTTGGAGAAATCGTTGACTGCACAACAACTCCTAGTAATATAGTTTGTAGAGATTTCGTTGAGATTATTAGAGTAAGTTAAAACTGGGTTAATTTGTGAGCTTCAGAGGTTCTAAATGGACAATTTCAGTTCTTGGTCATAAGCTACACTGACTTGTTGGTTAGCTTACAAAGAAATATGTTCTCAATTTTCTACAAGTGACACTGCCAGAAGTTTAAAAACATTCATGGCCATAAATGTCAAATAAAGGTGTTTTTTTTGTTTTATTTCTCAAGGTGAAATTATCACACTATGATTTTATAAACAAGAACTGAGTTCATACATTTGAGTTTAATGTGAAGTCCTTCCAATCAACACAGGATCATAATTATGGATGTCAGCTAAAATCTACTCACATCCTATTAGTCTTTGGTTTATTACATCTTGGGAAGTTGCAGAGAAACCCCTATCTTTTGTAGCCATAGTTCTCTCTTATCAAACATGGTAGTGTTCCTTTAAATCATTTGGCTTCCTGGAATAGACCTGGCTTTCGAGAATAGTCCATAAACTCACTTATTTTCCCATTTGGCACTATTCCAGGAATAACATGTTCAGCTGCTTTATCAATTCCCAAACCAGCTTTGATCTGTGTTTGGGTACATGGTTCTGTTGGATCACCCAGAACTTTCAAACACATGAAAAGAAATTGCCTTGGATGTTTCAAAACAATCCAAGTAAATCAGAGATTCACTCCTAACTAGGATGTTGGAGCACCATTCTCATTGGGGGATGAAAAAGTGGCAAACTTATGGAATAAAAATCTTCGCACAAAACTTGAATTGTCTCTCCTCCAATTAGACCAACCAGGAGGAGATTTATTCAGCACATCTACATAAACATTACAAATTCCACAATTACAGCAAATCTTCCACAAAGCTCCCACTTTTTAATGGCTACATGACCTTTAACAGGACTTCATACCTATTGGGGTGCATTTAGATGTTTAGACCAAATGATGTCGTCTCCTTCCACTTGGCTCATTTCATACTGGAGTTCCATGAACAAATCATCCACAGCTGGGGGATTTCAAAGCCGACTGTGTAATAGCTTTAAGAGTTTCTGTCTCTGAAATTCACTTGGATTACTTTAAGCTGTGAAGAATGAAAACATAAAGAGGCAAATTGATTGCGTGTACTGATTAGTTTTTAACTTGCTGGTGACCTGATACATCACCATGTACACAGTAACGCACATACATTTTCGTAGCTAATATATGTAGTAAATTGTAGTAATCTGCTCATTTAAGTTTGGGAGTAGGTAAAAAAAATGAGTGGGTAGGTTTTCCAAAGTGGAAAGCTGAATTTCCTCTTTTGAAGTCTCTCTTTATTAGATGATGATAGCGCAGCGGAGTCTAAGGAGCCTCTTTTGGTGTTCGCATATACAAAAACAATGCCCAGAAGGAAGCCTACCATTGAAAATTAAGAAATGCTCTTTTTTTCTATCAGTCCAAAATATCTGACCACTTCAATAAGTGACATGAATTTTTCTTCTTCTGGATGTTTAAGTGATGCAGTCACATCGTGGCAGGAACTTCCTACACATTTGTGACAAATCCAGTGTGTGCTCCTGTGAACGTCCTTATAGACTCCGACAGTCGGGGTGTTTGTGTCGGTGAAGAAATCATACATAATTCATCCTCCAACTTACTGGAGGTCTTAGGCTGAACATTGACCGTTTCTCAGGCTATTTATATCCCTGACATTAATGTTAGATGTGGATTGTCCTGTCTTGAAAGCTGGGTTGTCAAAGTGTTGTGGATATTCAGACTTTATTTGTTCTGACTGACTGATCTGAAACAACCCCCGGAGAGATGGGGAAAAGTTTCTGTCAGCTGCCTCGATGTACAGTAAAGTGGTCTTTAAAGCCCTTAAAGCGCTGCTTGCCTTCATACTAAATTAAAACCTGCCATCTTGGTAAGCAGCTGCACCTTTAATGCCGTGCCAAAAAGGAAGTCAAAACGTGGGATGTGCTTGGATTTCCACATCAGCGTGATGTCATCGGACCTTTTCTGGTCTTGAAGGAATCCATTAAGCGGTGGGCGTTTTGAACAACGCAGCAGTTTTGTTGTTTGGCTGACATCAGGAGGAAACTCAAAAGAGTTCAATGATTAGCAGTGACTCAGGAGAATCTGACTGGAGCTTCAACTAAGGGGCTCGTGAGCCTTTGAAAGTTCATCATTAAGGACGTCGGCTTTCGATAACATGCGCGTTTCAGTTCAACTTAAGTGAAACAGAAACATTTTCTGATCTTAAACTACCTACAGAGTATTTCTTTTTAAGTTGTATGTTTTTGCTGTACCTTTGCAACCTTAATTCCAATATCACATATTGATTTTCTGATTCAGTACCTTTCTGTGTGGAGATTGCATGTACTGTGTGCTGTTCATGCATGTTTTTTTTTTTTTATGGCTTTCTCCCACAGTCAAAAACGTGAATGTTAGTTTAAGGAGCCTCTCTAGCTGCCCCTTATAGAAAACTTATGAAAACTAAGGAGTGTATTTGTACTCAGACCCCTTTACTCTGATGTGCGGAAATAAAATCCAGGGTGTCCTATTAGTTTTGGCTTGCAGTGTCATGTAGAAGCACTGCAAACACTGGGGAAAAGGGTAGGAAGCTTAGACTTTTCAGACAAAATACTGTTTTAGACAGAACAGCTCCTGTATGAAACATTGTGGTGGCAGCATGATGCTGAGGGTTTTTCTTCAACAGGGATCGCAAAAGATTTGAGCTAGAGGAGGTGTTTCATGACCCCAAACTTACAGCTGCAGCTACATTTAGACCGAAGCATGTTAGTTTTCAGATGACCCAGTCAAAGTTCAGATTCAAATCCAATTGAGAATCTGGAAGATCTGGAAACTTATGTTCACAGACACTCCCAGTTTGAATTTTTTTTTTTTTTTTTACATATGGATATGTATGCTCAGAGAATAAAAAAATAAAAGGAGGTTAATTCTAGAAACATACATGCTACTAAATGACTGTATTTAATATAAGTAGCTCAAAGGGTTCAGCTGTCCTTCTGGGACACTATAATGAAAAATCCCATTCAACAGCGAGCTTGTACTGCTGCTACCTTTTTAAAAATCTTAGGCTTAGCGGAGTGTATTTAGGTTTTAGCCTGACCCTGTTGTATGTAAACCTCGTTTTTGTGTGTAGGTGTGTGTGCATGTGAGAGAGTGTGTGTGTGTGTGCATGTTTAGATTTATGGCAGGCATATGGTGCAGTTCAGTGGAACCCATAAATCATCTCCATCTCCTCTGTGTCCTCCCGGGGATCTGAGGTCTTAGGTCCCATTCTCACCAAGCGGCCGCCACTACTGTTTGCACATTCTACAACACACGCACACGCACAAAAACGCACACACAACACACTGACATGCCAAGCTTTTGTGTAGCTAAGGTACTATGACGTCTATAAGTAGTTCACTTTTCACCATTAGTTATCTTAAATGACAAAAAAACTTTAATGTCTCATCTTTTCTGAAGCTTCAAGGTATTCGACCAGAATCGGAAGTTAGAAAATAATTGTAGCATCATATTATGGATGGATTTTATTTCATATCTCACTATTTTCTGGTTGGATGGGAAGGAATAATGGAAAGTGAAGGGTTTTGTCGTGTCGCAGATACGTCTGCTGCCTGCCCAGATGTATCTATGAAATCCTTACAGCAAACATTAGGTGTTAGACAGCCATGTCATAGTACTCGCATCCTTTGTCTTGCCTCTGCCCCAGTTACATCACTGAGCACGCTCAGAGGATTAGCGATCTATTGGCAACAGAGTCTGATCCACCGGGCACGTAGCTCATTGGTCAGTCTGGACAGATGGGTGTAGGCATGCTGGGGGGGTTTCAGGTCATAGTGACCCAATCCTTGAACCTTGTCATAAATCTACAAGCCCTGACCACATGACGTTCACGTGACCACTGTTTTATTTTTCATCCAAAATCTGGAACTTAACAAGAGCTTCAAAACGCACAGTCACGTGGTCGGGCACGTGCGGAAAAGTGTGCAAACACGGGCTGGTGTTCACGCTGCTCTCCTCGAATCCTAGAATTTTCACAAAGAACCAACCTCGGCTCCGGTTATCGACTGATTGGTTCATGGCTTGAAAATCATGTGACACATTAACAACATCCATGCTGTTTGACTTCCATTAAGATTTCGTGCAGATGCTAACAGATCCTGAATCACAATGGCTTCATTATTGCGAAGCCAAATCAGCGCCTCACACTCTTGTAACAAATGATGAGAATGCTAAGACTGACAAGTGACATTTGGGCATTATTTACACTTTCTTAGATGATTGTAGAAGAAGTGATAAATGATCTCATTATATGCAAATCCATTTGTGAGGAGGACACCTAGACGTGTGTAAGCACATGAACAGAGGGGATGCATTCGGCGTCGTGTGTGTGCAGTAGGTGCGGGTGTGTGCGTGTGTGTACCAGAGAGACTGTGTCATCATGGGACTGTTAGTGAGTCCATTTGGACAGATGGGTGCATTTCTATAGGATTATGATGGATATCAGTTCAGACTGTTGATGCAGTCCATGAGAGAGCAATGGCGCTGGCAGATGGATGCAAACAAAACTTTTATTTTACATTTTTCTGTGCATGCAGAGGATTCGGACCTCAAAGCCCCCGCTGCTGAGGTTGGAAACTCACTTTTAAGTTTTCCGAACCCTCATCATCTTGATAAAAGTGAAGGTAGGCACGACGCATAGAACCTGATAATTTAGCTGTGCTTTAGTATTGTTTTACTACAATACATAATTGCACCCTCTAAAAATTGCTGGGTTAAAAATAACCTGATTTAGGTGGTATAGTTGAGCTCAAAGTTATTCCTACACCTTACAGGGTCAGATTTAAGACAATCTTTAGTTTTTCCTAAGAATCTAAAGATTAGGTTGATGGGAAGGGGGCTTCCATCCTTAAAAACGTGGAGCTTTTAAATACCGGCGGAACGTTTTAAAAAACCGGTGCACACAGATAATAAGGATTTTGTTGCTTTGAAAAAAATGAGCCAGCAGTTTTTGGTGTGTGTATCTGAGTTTTATGATCTGCAGAAATATTAGTGAATGTAGAACACGTAACCTGCTTGCTCAACCGTTTTTTGCCCCCTCCTCTTAGTTTGCCCATTAGCCATTTGTGCTTTTTAGCTTTGTGTTCTGAAAACGTACGAAGAACAAGAAATTCCTAAAATATTTCCAGGCATAAAATTATAGCATGTTATCAAACTCTCTTATAGCCAGTGAGTAAGGTCGCTTTTATCTGTTCTGTCTTTCAAACCATGCAGTGTGTTTAGTGTAGCAACTCCAATGTCTGTACAAAATAGAATATGGTAGTAATTTAGAATTAATCTTTGTTATGTCAGTCCTGCAATGGAAGACGAGCATCATTATAGGATTAGATTCTGTTACAGACGCCATTATCTAAATGCAACTTAAGTTACACAGTGTGAAGAGGAAATTCTTGATCGATCTGACTGGCACTGACAGAAAAAAACAATTCTGAGAAACATCTATACAGATTATCAACCAAAAAGAAAAACTGCAGTCATAAATATTCTGTGGTAATTAAGAGACATGATTTAAAATAAAGACATACACATTTTCAGAATCGCTAATAATATCAGATGTGCTCCCTATAACAGATATTGCAAGGTATTTATACAATCAGATAATAAAAATTTCAGTGAAGCAGGATTAGAGAGAGGGTTTTATGAGCACCAAATACAAAAAACCCCCACTAATCTATTAGTTGGACTTGACAAGTTAACAGGGAAGTGGTATTTTTGTGTGTTGAGCTGAGAGAAATGTGACATATGTAGAGTGCAAAATATTAAGGAAGTAAATAAAAACATAAATAAAATAGTACTGTATCTAAAAGACTATTTTGTGAGGAGACATACTTTTGTATTTTCAATGACAAATACCAGTCAATGCAATCATTAAACCAGTAGGAAACATAGTGATGCCTCCTAAAAAAGAGAATTTATGGATACAAATGATGTTTTTTATTGATTCTCAGCATAGTGAGAATTTAAGCATACACACTCCAGGTTATGACTGGGTAACACCACAATGAATGATATTGTATTTTTTATTTTATTTTACAACCACGTCAACAATGGTCACACCCCTAATACGCACAATGTTTGTAAGCTGAACAGTATTTCCAGCAGTGAAAGGGTTGTGGAACAGCTTTTGAATTTAGCCTATCTCAGCAGTGTGAAATCACACTTTCATTTTGTGTTCTCACTTTCTGCGTGCGCACGTGTGTGAATTAGAAAAAGAAAAGCTAGGCTTTCTTCAGATAAACAATCTGAGGCAGCATCTCTTATGCTAATGCCTTAGCTTGCTCATTCCTCATTGCGTTTACATTCTCTGTCCTCCTGCACCTGATTCAACAGACAGCAGAGCTCCAGCGCCAGAAAGCAGATTTACAGAGGGCTCAGTCCCTCAAACGCACCACGCGTTATCCACCCGCACTTCATCTGAGCCTCCGCTGGTACCGATGGGACAATCTGACACACTTCCTGTCAGAACAGAGCTCCATCCTCCTTCGTCGTCGTCTCCACCAGGGGAGGACGGAGTTTCCCCGCCACGGGAGTTCACTCGTTCAGAAACAGTCCCTGAGCTTTCACATCTGTCCCACCCTGTTCCAGAAGGTTCCTCTCATCACTCTGTCACTAATCATCATCATCTTCATCAATACATAGAAGAGACTACTGTAAAAGTTCTGCATCATTCAAGCCTAACTGACGGAGGTAAAGCACACCATTCACTAGATTAGTGAAAATCTGACTTGGGGGGTCATTTTCCAACCAGGCTGCTTTATTTTGGGATCATTTTTTATGTTATACTGCATCATCTCACATGTCAGAGGGAATTGTTGAGTTCACTGAGATTTCCTCACTGAGGGTGTGAGGGTGAGCGAGCGTACTGATGAGGGAAAGTTTAAAGTGCGATATAGGGAAGTCTTTGAAGGAATGACTTCAGTTGGCATTGTGTTTGCATCATTCAGAGACATTGAGGGGATTGAGGAACATCAGCCACAGGATCAGAGCCAAGAAAAGACACGGAGACAAAGCAGACAGAATCGGGGCAAAGCCTAACTTAACCTCACCCAGCTGCAGCACATTACAAACTACAGTGTCTGCAGCATTAATGTACAAACTCTGGAAGAATAAATAAAGACGTATTGTATTGTTAGAGGTAACTGTCTGTTGGTTTAGGCATGGTGTCAGCGTGCCTGCGAGGGGGCAGCTCAAGAGCTTCATCACTGTCTATCCTCACAAAGCCCGACTGACTCTCACACACCCCTTCGCTTTTAGTCGCTGCAGAATGAGCAAGAACCTGGAATGCCTCTGCTGCCAACGTCTGATGTCAGATAGTTTTGGGGCTGAGCTGACTGAGATTAATACCGAGAATCATCCTGCCCCCGAGGCAGCGCAGGTTACCGAGATCAAATTCATTTACGCTCTCTGCTGTGCAACGGCAGCCCCCGAAACAACCGGTGATTCAGAATCCCGCTTCGCTACCGCGAGCGAGTGTGACAGATGTGTGAGAAGGCGGGTCTGGTTGGGCCAGAGTAGGACACAGTCAGAGAGATGTAGGCAGGGTAGACTTTGATGAGATGCAACGATGGCATGATGCCAGTTGTGTGAAACGGTTCTGGGTGCTGTGAGAACAGCAGCCGACGTCCTGTCTCACCGGAGCCCCGGGGAAAGTAGGGGAGAGAGTGAGGGAGGGGGGGAGAGAAAAGAGCGAGTGGGTGGGAGGTAGCCTGGAGGGGGATGCACCGCAGGGGAGCAGGATGCTTGCTGAATCCCACCCTGTCTGAAAAAGAACGCACAGCACCCGCTCTAAACACCTCACGGGGGGAAACACAGATGGAGGCATGCAGCTCGGGAGTCTCTAGCGGTCCGGCAATCATTAGTCCCTCAATGATGTTCATGGTGTGGTCACTCACTTTGATTAGTAATTCACATTTTTGTTAGCAATCATCTCTTTGAGGAAGACTGTGGTGGTTTAACTTAATGAACCATGCTTTTGTTGATGAAAATGCTTGATCTACATTTATGTCTGACCAAGAGCTTATATTGTATTTCATCTGATACATAAAGGGTTATAATTATGCACAGAGTCTCAAATGCATACACTATATGCACTGCGCTCTAATATTTAGTTACATGTCCTTTAGCAAATTGCAAAGAAATAACACATTGCTTGTGTCTGTCAAGTGGAATTATTCTGGCTGGAAATTTGATCTGTCTTCTTACAAGAAAGGTAGAGTCCCATTAAATTTGCTGGTTCCTGACATTGAGGCTTTGCTTTCTACCATTACCAGTAGAGTAGAAGGTGAGGACACAGAATTGCAATGATAGTCTGCTTTAGCAGTTCCAAAGCCATGTTGTGCATTTCAAATCATTGTCTTGTTGGAAAATTCAATTGTATTCAACAGGCTTATCTGTTGATTTGAGCTGAATTTTAAAATCATCTTTCTTCATTATTTTACCACAGGTGTGACAGAAGGCGTCTAGTTTGGACAGATCTTTCTTTCATGGTCAGCTGCCACCTCAGGCTACGCTGATGTTATACACCTCAGTTATATTTTTTATGTAGGCTTAAGCCTAGGTGGTTCCTGGATTCTTCTTGAACATCATAATGAGTGAAAATGTGCCATAGCTGGGTGATTCAAAAGAATAATTACCTCAAGCACACGTTGAAGCTGGTTTGGAATGGATAAAGTTGGCTAATATTAAGCCTCCGTAATGGTTGATCTTAGCCTTGCTGAAGATTTATTGGTTTTGCTTAAAAGCAAAGGCTGTGCCAGTAACCTACCAATAAGCTTTATCATTTCTGATAAAGAGAGTGGTCAAATATTCAGCCAGACATATGCCACAACCTTCTTAATTCCTAGAAAAAAACAGAAAAAAAAACTGTGTAGTTTTTCAGAAAAATGTTAGGAAAAAATTCAAACTCGTTCACCTAATTTCTGTTTTGAAAATCCCTTAAAGTTCATGCCGGTGATGTGTTTCTGTGTACTTTAGACCTGCTCTGTATTAACTAAACTAGTTTCACATCTCTCCTTTTTTGTTGGACTCAATCTGTTAGCCCAAAAAGCATACAGTGGGAATAATACAAAGCCCTGAAGGAGAAGTAGGCAGAGGCAATTAAAAATGCGTTACAATTGTTTTGTGTGTGCTAGGTTAGCTGGTATTGATTGGAGATGTTTTGTTCTCATCTCGACACAGGAAAATACATCCGTGAGAAGGCATTACTATATCATAAGCCAGGTATTTTGTGCTTTGACTAGGTATATTTTGGATTTAAAAAAAAGGGGGAGCGAACATTCAGACACATTTATGACATTCACATAAAAGTAGGAGCATGTCATACCTTTCACACCCAGAGTGAAAAGGTAGCGATGAAGAAGCCGTTCAAGCCTCTCTGACTCTCACAGTCCCCCCCCATCGAAGCCCAGGGCTGATGCCCCCAAAGGGCCGATCCGCTATCTGACAGAGAGAGAGAAAGAAAAACAAGAAAAAAGAAAACTAGGTCTTAGCAGGAGGCAGGAAGACAATAGACACTATCAGTAATCTTTAGCCGCTGCAGCATGAGCCTAATTATGAAGTTTGTATTGTTCAGGCTGCTGAGGAAATACCCCACAAGGTCTCTGTTCTTGTTTTGTTGATTATGACTATGGTTCTTCAGTTTCCCACAAGTCTGTACATGAGAGTCATGGACACAAGGCAACAAGCTCCACTGAGCATGAGCAAGACAGGGAGGAAGAGGAGGACGAAGAGGAAGCATCTAAAGCGACAGGTATTTCACGTAAATGTAGAGGCAGACTTAACTCTCAGTGCAGGACAGTGCGCAAAATAAAAAAATTTATTATGGACGTTGACAGCTCAGAGTGAAAAACAGCCACATAAAAACTCAAGGTCAGATCTATATAAATTCATCTCTTTGCTGACAAAATAGTCTGTCATCGAGGCAATTTTTGACACCAAGAGCATCATCATAGATTCACTTAGACAGTGACTGAAGCTGATGGGTTCAAAATGGAAAAACAGACTTTTAGAGAAAAGGGGGAAAATAAGTTTCACCTCCTTTTGAGGACCTTTGTGTAAACAGTATTACTCTGTGATAGGTGTCCACAGTCCACAGCCCCGACACGAGACCCACGGCCACAAACCAACAACTTTATCTCAACATGAAGGGCAGCGGAGAGAGGCGGAGGGACATGCAGAGGCTAACGGTATCCATTTTGTTCGGATGGTAGTTCTTTAATCAGCCGTAGTTTATTGTAATTGTGCAAACATTTGCTCTTAACATGATTTCATTTTCAATGTGAAGTAGATCTATCAGCAAATTCCTGCACTTATAGCTGTTTGCATTAAACAAATTGAATAAATAACCTTCAACACAAATCCCATTTTAATGACTGCGCCAGTTTTATAATTATTTAACCCATTTCTAAAAATGTTTGGGTTTGTGTGCAGCTTCCTCCTTTTTCAATTCCCACTAGATTGTCAATAGTGATCATGTCAGGCAACTATGATATCTGATCCAAAATCCTACATTAATTCCTCTGGAACCAAGGTTGTGGTGTATGTCTTGGAGTTTAGGTGTGAGTAGTCCTTTAAGCATTTATTGTGTGTGTTACTTTGGAAACTGAAGTCTTCCTGCCTGTCTTTTGTTGTCAATCAGTGGTTTTCTGACAACCTTCCTCTTCAGGAATCATGCAGGTAGCATGTTTGGTTTTTATACGTTTGAGCTTGTGAGCTGTGCTTCCAACTGAATGTCCAAGAACATCACTGGGCTTTGCTGTCTTTTTGTACCTGTTTATTGTTTTTTTTGTGCAAGGAGCTGATCTCTTCCAGATCAGCTCCTTGGTCTCTTTGGATGAACAAATAACTCAGACCATCTAGATTTTGAGCAAAATTAGTGTTTTTTGATAACTCAAATTTTAGACTTTCCTACTGTTCAAAACCTTCTACATGAATATTTCTGGGATGTAGTCTTCCTCACCATCACATCACGCAACAGTGGTTGTAAAGCCATCATTTAATTGCAGACATAAGCCACACATTATGCCAGAATATAATATAGGCAAAGAGCAAATGCTGGATAGCAAATATTTGTATCTGGGAACCATAAATGTATTGAAGCTGCAAATATTTTCATATCAAGAGGACAAAGTTTGCAGCTGATCTCAGGATAATTATGGAGAACTTAAAAAATAAGTGTCTGGTTTATTTGATGAGCTCTGGTTACAGCTTTCGGAGTCGTTGCCCAGACTGTTAAAGAGGATCCATAACTTAAAACTAAGTGGGGGCATAAATTGTGTTTGCTGCTATAAAAGTTATTAGAGCTATGTGCAGCGTCTTGTATTAGCTGCGGCTCAGATGAGGCACTCCAGTGTTTGCTATCTCACATCATCATCACAAATCAGTTTGTACAGCTATTAAGATAAAAATCTATGTAATCTGGCGTTCCACTTTCGTTGTCTGATAACAGAAGTCATAAAATAATTAGCTCATTAGCAAAACAAGAGTTTTCTGCCGAGCTTATCGGATAAGTTGTCCAGATCAACCTACTCAGGTTTTCTTAGACTGAATAATTTCCAGTTTAATCAATCATACGTCATTCAGAGGGCAAACTGCTGTGAGGCAACCAAGAAAATTAAAGGAACTATTGAAATACAGCATATAGTCCTGAATTTTCCTTTGCTATTTCAGTCAACCTTGTGATTTTTCAGACCTCCACAAGTCTGAAGAGTATACACATGAAACTCATGGCCACAAAATACCCCCATCTGCGCATGGAGAGAAAGGGAAGCAAACAGAAAATCATGTTGAAATTAAGGGTATCTCTTCACATGTGCAGGCAATATTACCTTGGACATAACAGGACATTTTAATTCTTTATGCTTCTTATAATAATTCTGTTGTGTCAGACCCCCATGCATCTATGGGACACAAACATGAAACTCATGGACATTCAACAAAAACCTCCTCTGGGCACGTAGAAGACAGCAATGATACTGAGAAGACAGGTATTTATGAATCTGAGATTTAGTTTTAGCGATTAGCTCATTAGAGAAAAACGATTTCATATCTTTGGTGAAAAACAGTAGAAAATGTTTGAGATTTCACTGAAAAACTTGGTTTGCCAGTTTCCCATATGACGGAGGGACATGTACATGAGGCTCATACATCAGCTGGCTTGTCTGAACACGGTGAAGAGCAGCACACAAAGGCAAATCCTCACAAGACAGGTAACCAAATTTCTATATTCACGTTCGGATCGCTTGTTCTGAAATTAACCTCATCAGAAACCCTCTTAGGTCACTGCTTGAGTGCGATAAAACAAAAGCAAAAGAAATCCTACGTAGGCAAATGCTTTTAGTTTTTGAGTGTTTTTTTTATTTTTATTAATTGCCATAATAGTTTGTAACTGGCCTCAGAGACAGAAAAATTGAAAAGAATCACTTAAAATCACAATGCCCTAACTTAGAAAAAGAATTGCCAGCTTGATGGCTACTGAAAGAGCTGTTGATGTTCAGCTCCCCAGACGGTTTTCCTCATTTTGGAAATAACAATCGTGTCTTGATTGTTTCCAACGAGTTAGAGGGACACGGACATGAGATGCATGGCCACAGAACAACTTTACCTGAACATGAAGAGGGAAAAAACACAAAGTCTCAAACAGGTATGTAACGTAGCAGCTCTGTAGTGTCATGTAGGTACATAATTTCTACAAGTAGCAGTAGAAACCAATAGTGGTTAATTTATCAACATGACCTCTAACAGTAGCAAATGACCCCCTGACAGAAAAAAGGCAGGAATGCATCCTAGTCTCTGCTTTCTCCCTGGCTTTGCTTATGACAATGGCAACTGTGATGTGACAGTTTCCCACATGTTTGAGGAACACGCTCATCAACTGCACGGCCACAAAACACCCACTTCATCCCAGTCACATGGAGAGAAAGGCCATGAGCAAGGGCATGAAGACATAAAAGGTATATTCTTGTTTTTAGAGTTTTTCTCATTTTAAAGCTGTAGCTCTGCTGTCTATCTTGCCAAGCCTGTTGATGTAACCAGAAACACATTTCTATGTGGCTTCAGGTTTTATTCTGATTCTGAAGTAAAATCTTATTTATTCATGAATTGAGTGTGTAGGTGTTTATGTGTGTCAGGTGTAGATGCTAAGTGTGCACTGGGTGAAAGATGTGTATATGGATGGCAAAATAAGTTACTTTTTATAGTGGGTTTTCATTGATCCCCTCATACTTCATAACTAGCTGACCATGTTGCATTGAAAGTTCAATCAGCCATAAACCGTCCATGAGCGCTCCCAAGTGGCCAAGTAATATCAGCTTACTCAAACAGAAAGTTGAAGTCTGTCTTGTCAGAAACGTCAAGAATTTAGCATGCTGAGGTGAGTGAATCCTCAACAGGACAGACAGAGGGTTTTAATAGAGTGACATGAGATAAAAATAATGTTATTGGGCTCAGAATAACACAATAACAATGAAACTTCAACAGTTTCATAACTTTGTCACATATTAAGTTTATATGCCATTTCTAAACTGCAGCGCTCATACCACTAAATTTGTTGTCATGTCCAAAATAACCAATAGCCGTAAATTGTATTGCATATGTTGCAGTATACCATAGAGAGTTAGGAAATACTTGAGCAGTAAAATTTTAAAATGCATGGCAGGCAGGTGGAGCCTGGTGTAGGGATAGACTGGACGTCCTTAAACTGGTAGTCTTTGACAAAGTTATTGTAAAAAATATATAGATGTGTTGCTTTTACAGTAATGATTGTGGTGTTTCAGCTCACAGCAGTCATGAAGAAAACATACATCAGGCTCATGGTCATGAAGCAGCATCTGAACACAGAGCAGAGGGTGAAAAATTCCCAGAAAGGCAAGGTATCATTTCAGGATGTAGCATAAAGCTTAACGCCATAAATGAATGCTTGAACTCTAGTTTATTTCTGTCGTAGTCAATCCAAAGTCAACAAAAAAAAAAAAAGATTGACTTTGAAAGTAACAATGCTGTAAACATTAGAAGCTTTTAAAAGTTGTTTTTTTTCTTTTATAAATTATCGCAATTTTCATAAAAATCTCAATGTTCCAGTCTTCCACAACCACGAGAACCACGGACACGAAACAAGCTCAGCGGAAAATAGGCAAGAGGAAACTAACAGCATAGGTATCTTGTTTACTTGTGGGGCTGGGGTTGGTTTCTTTATCATTTTATTAAAATTAAAGTTACCAGGATTTTTTTTTTTCCTCAAGAGAAATAAACATGAACAAACGGGTAGAAAGACATTGAAAGCTTGATGTGAGGACTAAAATATAATTAAGAACTATACAGAGTAATTTATTTTTCTTATTTTGTTCTTTGCAACCTTGCTGGGTCAGACCCACATGGACACAACACCCAGGGACACGTTAAACCAGCTGGTCACAGGCATGAGGAGCATCCGCACAGAACAGCTGACACTACAGGTATCAGCATATAGTTGCAGATTGTTTCAGTAAACAGACAGAAAAGTTTAAAAATCTAAGTTGGGAAAAATTATCATTTGCACATCATGTCATTTTGGACTACTTAAATTCCATGGATGTTACTGGTGTGTACATCTGGAATAAAAGATAATAATTACACTGTGTGTTGCTAACGACGATGTTCATCAGTCTCCCATACATCTGAGCGACAGTTTCATGGAGCGAAAGGTGAGGCAAAACATGCAAACAGAAAAGCTTTCTGTCATTGTGATGGATCCACAGGTAGAAAAACCGTCCTGTAGCCAGCAGAGTTTCCTTACATCATCAGCCGTCTCCCTGTAGTTTCACGTTTTCCATCTTAGTTTTTTATACACATACATTCACTTGGAGCTCCTAACCTCTGTAGCATCCTGAGAACTCATACTCATTCAGCAATGTTAGCTCCACCCCAATGAAGTAGATGAGAAATGGAAACAAAAAAAGTGCAAAGTTCTTTTAATGGATGACGTTATAATAATGTGGTATGTTAGGCCATCACACGACTGAGGAACATTCGCATGGGACTCTGAAGCAGCAAACATCATCTCATCATGGAGAGGGCCACATAGAAACACAAGCTGAAAGGAAAGGTACCCGTATTAGTTGTAGTGGTTAGAACTGCATTATGTGGTAGAACTGCATCAGGTGGCTTAGGTTGATGTATGTGGAAGGCTTGAAATGCAAGAGATATAAGTCACACATGATGTATTTTATAAATTGGAGCTTTCCTTCCTGACACAATGATTTGTGAGCTCATGAATGGTATCGTGTGTGAATGTGGGATTTTTTTTATAGTCTGATCTCTAATTAACGCTTCTTTTATTTATTTGTTAGGATGCGTTTTTCTTATTAAAAAGAAAACAGAACCAAAGAAAAATCCCATTTTGGACAATTTTGGCACATTTGCCTCAAAATAAATTCACAAATGAAGTTTGTAGAAGTACAGAAAATGTGTTTATTATTGCAGTGATTAAAAAAAAGCTACTCCAAAGATTATTTTACATTCTCTAGCGTAAGCCATGGCGAAAATCGACGTTCGCTTTTGTTGGTCTACTATGCAGTGTTTTGAAGGATCTATGCCAACAGTTTTTCCTTTATTTAATAGGAACTGTGATGATTTCCAAGAAAAAAGTATTCGACTTGCTCACAAACAAAAGTAGATATGCAATCTTCCAAACATTTGTCCCTGAAAAAGATGGAGGAAAATCACTTGCCTTTCAGGGCTTCAGTAGATTTACCCACAAGTTACACCTTGTAAAATTGTATGAAAGTAAAATTCTTCTTTTATTATTATTATTATTATTATTATTATTATTATTATTATTATTATTATTATTATTATTATTATTATTATCTAACAATAAAATTGATTGGCTAGACCAGCACACATCTGAGGAACATGGACATGTAATTCAGAGCCAGACATCATCTCATC
The DNA here is from genome assembly GCF_019740435.1 of Gambusia affinis. NCBI lineage: Eukaryota > Metazoa > Chordata > Actinopteri > Cyprinodontiformes > Poeciliidae > Gambusia > Gambusia affinis. The sequence continues at coordinate 8,286,100 of NC_057884.1, read as the reverse complement.
ATGGAGAGGAGAGAAAAGGTAACACACTTCTACTATTAAGAATAATAATGTTTTCTGGATGACTGCCAAAAAAAAAAAAAAAAAAAACATCTTAAAGACGTATTATTTTCACAATAGCTGTCTCAGCCCCTCACAAATCCGATGGACATGTTCATGAGACTCATGGCCATAAAACAGCAACAGATGAGCAGGGGCACGGTAATACTCAGAAAGCAGGTATCTATTCAGTTTGTGTTCTTGGCTTCAGTGGTTTCTTTATTTTACTGTGCATGCTTACCAGAAACAGCAAATGTGGATGTGAATGTTTGCTGCCTATATTAATGAACATTATTGCATTAGTCTCCCAGATGCATGAGAGGCTCGCACAAGGCCACAAAACAACAGCCTCACATGGACATGGAGAGGAGGGGCATGGACACAATAAAGTAGAGAGGACAGGTATAGAGTATGGATGTAATAATCTAATCGCAATAATCTGAAGCTGGACTGATGGAAACATCAGAGAGAGAAAACAGCCTGTCGCTTTTTTGCTTTTTTCTTCATCAGAACCACAAACTTTAACGTTTTTATTGGGATTTGATGTGATGGAGCAGGAATTAGTACGTAGCTGTGAACTAGAGGGAAAAGGATACAGGTTTTGACAGTTTTTACAAATAACAACTTGAAATGTGCGTAATGTTTTATATTTGCCCGCTCTTCTTTGCGAATAAGCTCCAGTTCGGTCAAATTGAAGAGTTTCTATAAGCAATAATTCTAGGACTTGCCAAAGACTTTCAGCTGAATTGCAACATATGAATAAGTAATCTAAGCTGCAGCCCTAGCTGGATGTTTAGACCTCGTAGGTGAACTTCTAATCCCATTCAAGTTAATTGCTGTCTCTAATTAAACCCAGTTAGATGAAACCTCTAACTGGGTTTCATCCAGTATTCGTCTATCCATCAGCTGTGACACGCTGCATAATGCTGCCACCACCATGTTTCACAGTGAGTCTGGTTGTTCTCTGATGTGCAAAACATGGTGCTCTGTATGTAGGCCAAAAGTTAGATTTTGGTCTGCTGTAACCGGAACGCCATTTTTCACATGTGCTCCACATGTGTCGATGCAGGTTGTCGCAAACGGCTCTTGACGTTCTTTGAACAGTGACAAAAAAATAAAAACACTGTTAGAAAGGTCGGATTTGTTGTTGTGTTCAAAGATTTTTCCAGCTGAGCTGGGCTGAGATTTACGTATCCTGGGTCACTCGGTGGCCTGTCTGAGTAATGCACACCTTGCCAGGCATGTCAGTTTAAGTGGTCAACAATCTTTTCACTGTATTTGTATGTGCTACTTTATGTAGGTCTGTTATTAAATAAATTCCACTAAAATACACTGAAGTTTGTGGTTGTAACAAAGTAAGAAAACGCTGCAGATGTGTGAATAATTTCTCAAGGCACTGCAAGTTTATAAAAATGATCTGAAATCTTAATCAAGAAATAGTAGCATACTTTTAAAATTAGGTGCTGTATGATTTTGAAATTTTAAATCACAATATTGGGAAAATAAATATACAGAATGATGCCACTGGAACCTTAAAAGTGTAAGAAGGAAACACTTTGCTTCTATTCTTAATATTAAATGATTTATTCCAGATCCCCTCAAGCCCAGTGGACACGTACATGATGCTCATGGTCACATACCAGCAACCCCACATGAGCATGGAGAAGAGGGGCATACACACACAAACACTGAAAGGACAGGTACATTCTATAGCAAGCAGGGATATCTGAGTTGAAAACTAAAATGTCACTAATACTAAATATGTAAGTTTACAGAAAATAACTGTGAAAATTAAATGTGCAAAAGGTAGATATTTACTCAGGCATTTACTCGTAAGCTAAATGAGAACATGTATTTCAGATCCTCATGAGTCTCAGCCTGTTGTCCATCATGGCCACAAGTCGACTACCTCACACGGACATGGAGCGATGGAGCACACACACACAAAAGTTGAAAGTACAGGTAAACTCTTAGAGGGATAGTTAGGAGTTTTCCAAAACATTGAGATCATACACATTTACAAAACATGCCCCCAAAAGAGTTAAAAGCTTCAAAAAGCAGGGGGGTTTTGTATCTGCTATCTTATTGACAATTATTATTTCAGATGCTCATGTGCCTCACACCTATGTACATCACAGTCAGAACCCCCCAGCCTCACACGGGCACGGAAAGACAGAGCACTCCCACAGACAAGTTGAAGCGATTGAAACGACAGGTAAAGTTGATAGATGGAGTAGACATTATTCTCCTAAAATCAAAAAATGTATGATATGCAACAGATACGTTTGCAAAATGGGGAGAAAAAAAAAGAACAATTCTTTGCAGATTTGTCATTTTTTTTGACAATGCTAATTTCAGATCCTACGGCATCTCATGGGCATGGACATGAGACGCAAGGTCACAAATCAGCAGCCTCACATGGACACGGACATGAGATGGACACACACAGAAAAGTTGAAGTGACAGGTATATTTACTAGATTTAGTCAAAGATAGGTCGTGGAGACATTATGTTGGTACATATGAAAAATAAAATAAAAGTTAAAATCAATTAAAAACTGAGGAAAATTATCTTTAGAGTGTTTACTTTGAGATCCTAATAAATAAAAATGTTAATTCCAGGCCATGACAAGTCCCACGGACATGAGACTCATGGTCACAGTTCAACAACCTCACATGGACACGGAGAGGAGGAGCACACACCCAGAAATGTTGAAATGCCAGGTAGAGCTGTTAGATTCAGCGTAATGCAAAAGTATTCAAAGCCTTTGACCTCTTAATAAACATTTTTGTAACATCATAACCAGAAACTTCAACATATTTCATTGGAGCTTGATGTGATAAGCCAACATTTTGAGTTATTTGTGAAGTGCTTGAAAAATAATCTGAAGAAGGTAGAACAGATTTAGTTTTCTCGAAAAATGACCTGCAACCAATTGCAATCAGACGTTACCTAATTGTTGAGCAGAGTCCACCTGTGAACAAGAAGAAATCTATTGTTGGTCGCTTAGCCTCAGGCTTTATTTCAGAGTTTCGGAGCAAAAGAGGTTGAATGTAAATGCATGCGCATTTTAATTTCTAAAATAATAAATAATCTACTTCACGAGCATGTGCTACTTTTTTGTGGGTTTATCACATAAAATCCAAATGAGACGCATTTACATTTGTGGCTGCAAGTTGACAAAATGTAAAAAAGCTTGAGACATATGAATACTTTTGCAATACCATATTTTGTGGTAGTTTAATGATTCAAGCATAAAAGTAAAAAAGAAAAAAAAATGAAAGAAGCTACAAAATTTAATGCAACAACAACTAGTGATGTACAACAGACGTTTATTTGTAACCTCAATAAGAATATTGATTCCAGATGGACATGGACATGAGACTCAAGGCCACAAATCAGAGCATGGAGAGGCACGGCATAGCCCAGGTACAACTCGGCTGTGAATTTATATTCTACATAGAGTACAGCATAGCATAGCATAGAATAGTTCCTCATTAGTTACATTTGGAATCTCCTAATAATAATTTTAAAAAATGTTGTTTCTGGTTGTGAAGACCCTCATAAGTCTGAAGAACATGGCCACAAATCCACATCATTTGAACATCAGCTGGAAAGTGGAGGGCACGGGGAAACGCACAGGACAGGTTTCTGTTTTTACATGCTGTTGTAGAGATCTTCCTATAAATCAACGTAAGAGCTTTACTTACATCTCTGCTGATAATGGCATTTCAGTCGCACATGGTTTTGAGGAGCACGCGCACAGCACTCACGGCCACACAGCAACAATCCCATCGCGGCATGGGGAGGGCGGGGAGGACGCTCACGGCCACAGGAGGGCTGAAAATGAAGGTACTTCGATTTTATGCAGTCATTGCGACGCGCTCGTAGATTTACAGTAGCTATGAATACTACATTACATGTGAGGCAGCCGAGTAGATAAACATTTACAACAAATTAGACTTGGCAGCTCACGGTGAGAGGGAAAGATGCAGCTAAACTTATCTCTTCAACTGAATAATTACCTGTCAGTCAACATGAGCAATACTGCTAAATCTTGATCTGGTAGTAATAGTGGTGCCATATTATTTTATGACTGGCCTTTAGTGATGTTGAAGGCAGGAAGTAAAAATATAACTGCATGGTGTATGGAGTAAATATCAAATATCCAGCTTTACTATAACCAGAGCGTTGTAAGCATTTGGCATTGGCTTTATTATTATTATTATTATTATTATTATTATTATTATTATTATTATTATTATTAATATCGAGGTCAATAATTTGTTCCTCACAAATGTGTGAATGATGCTGACTTTGTAGTAATGTTTGTGCTATGGTGTCATGAAAAGTATTTGCCCACTTGCAGATTTATTTCAGTTTATATTGTTTTCCTCGCACTTAAATGTTTCAGATTGTCAAACCAAGGAAAACTAAGAAAACGGAAAAACGAACGAAAAGAAAATGTTATAATTAGGATTTCATTTATTATGGTATAAGCTATTCAAACCTACCTTGCCCTATGTGGGAAAGTATTTCCCTCCTAAACCCAATAGCTACATTAACTGGCAAGGAGTTTTGTCTCACCGCTCTCAGGAAAAATGTTATAATTATAAATCTATTCAAGTTCATGCTGCAGTCATAGTCTAGACTTTTTACATTTTTATTTTCTAAGTGTTTCAACGGTAGATTTCATGATGTGATTCAGATCAATGACCAACTTCATGACCCAGCTTAAAGCCCCAAACTGGACAAACCGTTCAGGTTTTCTATTGTGGGATAGAGCACAAGTCATGGTTATCTATAGTTACAGCAAGTCAGCAACATTATGCCAGCATTTAACACATTTGAATGTTGGTGGAATATTTTGCCAAAAGTCTTGGGGGTCGTTAGGTGTGACGAAGAAGACAGTTGTAACAACTTCCACTCTGATGGATGTCAGAGATTTCTGTTTTTTTTTCCATTTGTTGTTGGATTTCTTTAGGTCAAAGAATGATGACTTGCTGAGCAGATTTTTCAGCCTGCCTAATGGTGTCAAATTCATTTTTTGATTCTGGCAGTAATAAAGTGTCTGTATTTTCAGTAAAGTTAAAACTTAAAAACTGACCCAAAAAAAACTGAAGTAATTAGCAAAGAGGCAAATTATTTCCACAGCATTGTAAGTGGCTTGGTAAAGCACTCATGATTTAAACCATGCTGAATGAATATAAATTGATTTTTTGAGTTGTGGATCGTTTGTAGAGCACAGTATCGTTGCAAACCACGGGAGAGGAGGAGGTGGTCACGGGACCATAAGACACGGTGTTCGGAAAGAAGACGACGAGGAAAAAGAAAGAGCGAAAAAGAAAGGTAGAATCCTGTATCGATGGAGTCGCACAGCAGTTCGTAACTGGTTGTACATATTGATTACACAGTTACACAGCTGAGGCAGGCTTATGGGATTGCCAAAGCAGAGCTTATTGTTTTTCTGCAACTATTTGTTAGCAGTATTTGTGCTGAAGTGAGGCTCACTGTCCTGCTTACGGTCTGGGAGTTCTGTTTCTTATCATCCCATGAATGCTGGTGTAGAAAAACACATGTAATGAGTTGTTAACATGAAGAAATGAACTGCGTTTTTGAAACATCTTAATCTGCTGCGTGAAGTACCTCTTATCATGGTTGTTAATTTTAAAGTGTGACATTGCTAAGGGACAAAGTAAGCTACACTTGCTGTGAAGTCACTTCTGATGGTAAAATCTGAAGATCAAACTATATAAGCAATGATATGAATACTGGAGGGAGTGTTTTTAAAGTTCTCCATCTGCTCAAGTGAAACTGGGAATTTTGATGACTTCCTGTTGACACCCAAGAAACTTTAACCAGTTCCATGCTGGTTTCCTTCTTTTTAGTTTGTTTCAGAAAATAATTTGCACAAATTACTACTTGTGAACACATTGCCTTTTCAACCAAATCAAAACATATTTGTAACTAGAAAGCAACACAAAACATTTCTTTAGCAATGATTGATTTTCAATTATGTCCAACCAGTGAAAAACTGTGCAGTAGTTATAGAGTCCATCAGCTTTGCAGAACAATTTCAACCCATTTTCTCACAAAGATTTAGGTTTTAATCCCAAACACCTAATCTATTAGATTCCTCTTTAGACTCCTGTGTTGCTCTGACGCTGTCCTCTAGGCTATGCAGACTCCAGCTGTGAGAATGTAAAGTGCAGTAGAAGACTGTGGCATAGTGAATGACATGAATCTTAAACAAAGGTTCCTTCATTTCCCCAAAGGGCTTCTGCAACTCTTGACCTCAGGAGAGCCTCAGGTCAAACAGTTACTCGGGATCATATATGACAATTTTAAAGGTAAGAGGTCGATATTTTTAGCAGCAGGTCCGAGGAACCGGACAGAAAGATTACATCTCAATGCACCTTCTGGATTCTTTGGTGTTAAAGTGGAACTTCTGTAGAAAAATTCCTTCGCCTTGCTCCGTCGTTTTCATCTGTCCCTCTTTGTTCATGCCTTCCCTCTGCGCCCGCTCCCCTCTCATGGTTGTGTTCACTTTGTGCTCATGATTAAGGTAAGAAGTTGCACTTTGTGTTCACGCTGCTGTTCACACAACCTGCTGGTTGTTCACGTTTCTTTTTCTCCTAGGAAAAGGATGCTTGTTCGGAAAATATGCAATCATCGCTTTAAACTCACAACAGTCAATCCGGACAGTTTCCATCTTTCTCTCACTGTGACCTTTCACTTTTAATCATTCACAACTGATAAATACTAATAAACCAGCATCTTGACTCATAACACTAATTTGAGGAAGAATGTCCCATTGCCTTTCCAGTCTGGAAAGTAATTGGCCATTTATATTTAATCAGGCAGGTCTCCCCTACTGCTTGCACGGTTCCCTCAGTGCTGAGAGAGGCACTTTATGGTTCTCCTTGCGTTGGCTTCCTTTAAGCCGGCTCATTAATATCTTAGCTGGCATCATCAGCCGAACAATAATAAAATAATAATGTGACGGCTGATTAAACAGCTAAACTCCGACTTTTTAATGTGCATTTAAATGCGTATTTGCATAAACATGCCCGGTAAACGCCTCTTTAGAGGACAGTGATGTCTTGCAGCCAACTTCTAAAGCTTAATAAAAGCTTAATTAGGAAGCGGCCTCAGCCAAGATAATCAGCGAGAGTGGAGCAACACCACTCCACCGACGGCTGCACCGCCTCTGCACAATGCAGGCACCTCTGTTCCTAATATCATTAATCTCTCTCTGAAGAGAAATTATTCCAATCATTGCACAATTTTACTTTTTTTTTGTTGTTGTTGTTGTCGTTTGTTTTCGGCTGGTGTTGCTGGGACGAACTGGCGACCTGCACAGAGTGTACTCTGCCTCTCGCCCAAATACAGCCGCAGATAAGCACTGCGATTGTGCCACTGGCGCTACCTTGATGTCGAGAACCTGTCCTCAAAAAGCAGCTGTAAAATCACTAACTTTAAGTAATCTATAAGCTAATCTACTATTTCATTATAGCATACTGAATTATAGCAGTTTACAAACACGCACAAACAATGTATTTTTACATATCATTTTATGCAACATGTCTTTATTGTCAAAGTTATAAATGTTGCTTTCATATTAGCTCTTCATTTTTCAAATATTTTCCCTCAGCTGCATTGTTTAAACAACTATAGCTTTAGTGAAATTTGTTGGAGTCATATTGAATTGAAAATGAAGCATCATAGTCGCCGGGCACAGGAAAATCAGAATACAGTGATAAAAAAAATTTTAAAAAATGTATTTTTAGTTTGAACAACAGCTTAATCAATGTGAAGCAGTACATTGCACAGATTCATGCAAATGTTTTAGGGCTCCATAACAAACTCGAGCCAATCATTTACAGGAAGATTTACCATCTGCTGCACATGAGGCGACAATAATACTAAAAAAAAGATGTACTAGTTAAATTTATATTACATTAACCACACCATGTTTTCATTAAGATGATAATGAGTAAATCCTTAATTTTGATCATTCTCAAACTTTCATGACCACTGGATCACTCATGTTCCTAAAAGTGATTATAAACTTGTTATTCCACGCATGAACGACCCATGGGTTTGATTTTAAGGAGAACAGGCTTGCTGAGGAGGACTGCCCCAAATGCATCTCATTTAAATTTCAGCTAGTTTTATCTGGCTCGTTTTATTGCTGCGCTCTCAACTGGACCCATCACGCTAACGAGGGTCAGGCTGATTTCGCAAGTTCCCGCTTCAAGTCCAGAAACACCGACTGCATCCTTCGCTTCCGACTCCCCAGTTTATGATTTTGCGGCTTGTAATCGAGTCATCTGCTAACGTAATTAAATTCCCTGGCAGAATTAACATGCCTGAACCTACACGAGATTAAATGCATGAACACAAATACTCGCCCGCAGAAACACACAGGATGGAGGAATTCCCCTCAGTAATCAGTGCAGCACACCGAAGCAGACTCAGCAAACCTGCGAGTGTGCTAATGGAGAGGGAGTGGTTTGTCTTTATGGAGCCAATATAGAGTGAGAGATGCACCCCATAAAACACAAGCAGAGCAGTTTATTCTTCAAACTGACACCTAACCCTGTCTGATGAATTGGTTAGAGCGGATACGTTTGCGCTGCTTCCTGCTACACTTGATAAAATCCCCCCCTCTCTCCCCATTTTGGTTATTTGTACTTTGAAGTCAAAAGATGAACCTGTTTTACTTGGGAACTAAACTGAAATGTGTCTCTTTCCACTCAGACTGTGAGTGCTACGGCCACTCCAACCGCTGCAGCTACATCGACTACCTGAACATCGTCACTTGTGTCAGCTGCAAGCACAACACCAGAGGCCAGAACTGCCAACACTGCAGACTGGGATACTTCCGCAACGCCTCTGCCGAACTGGATGATGAGAACGTCTGCATCGGTCAGTCTGCTGGGAGTCGATGAGAGTGTGCGGAAGGGCGGGGGTCAGATCAACGTGTGTGTGTGTGTGTGTGGGTGTGTGTCAATATAGCAGCACAGTGGGATTTTTTTCTGTGTTTAATAGAGGAGCACATAAAAGAACGCTACTTAGAAAATTAACACAATTACTCATATGATGTGGTTTTAAGCCGAGGAATAACTGATCAATATTGTGGATGGAGGATTAAATTTGAATGTGCAAAAACAACAACAAAAAAGAACCATTCATTCAATAAAACATATGACTGTTTGTCTAAAAATAATCTAAAATTGAACTGGGCTGTTCTAAATGTTGATTTAAAAAATTTTTTTTTTTACACTTTTTAGCATGACTGTAGTTTCTAAATACTGGAGTTGTGCAGGACATGCAGTAAGTTAAATTTTTGGTAGCAGTAACTCCCATAGCAAAAGCTCCTGCTAGTCATCTGCTGCAAGTAAACTTTACAGACTCTGTAAATTAATGTCAGCACAAATCCAGCTGTTTTGCGAAGGCCTCCGATCTTTAATGGTAAACATTTTGGGGGCTTCGTTTTAAGCCCCCGTCAGCTCTTAAAACGAAGGAGCACATCAGGCAGTTCAGGGGAAAAGTTGGGAAAATATTTCAAGAAGGCCGAGGATGGGCGACTTCCGGAACGGACCACCATCATAATGGTCGCATAGTGAGAGCGCTCCTGGTTGAACCAGAGGAATTAGAGAAATTCTCCCCTTAAAACCTAGATAAATATACCAATACAATAACTTAAAAAGGGGGACGAGACTCTACCACTAATTTGAGAAATAAACGCCGACTGAAGTCAGGTGGGTGAGGAAGAAAGGACGCAGCAACAACTAGCAGCTAACGGGTTGAAGCTAACAAGCCACGAGGAGTAGTGCCTGAAAATGACCGACACTGAACTGATTTTGGGAGAATTAAAAGGGTTTCGCCAAGAAAATAAAGAACAATTTGAGACGATAAAAGAAGAACTTGCGAAGGTGAACACCAGGATGGAAGAAGTGGAGGGACGTGTGGAGAAGGCAGAGGAAAGGATCCTAAATACGGAGGAGGTTATCACGGCTATGCTAAAGCTACACGCTAAGCTGGAAGACAAATTGATGGATTTGGAGAGTCGATCCAGACGAGAGAACATAAGGATATATGGGGTACCGGAAGGATCCGAGAAGGATTCGACGATGATCTCATTTGTCGAAGTACTACTCCGTCAATGTCTTGAATTAAATGAAGACATCCCTGATCTCCACATTGAAAGAGCTCACCGGTCTCTGGGGCCGCTACCGCCAGCCGACGCCCCACCGCGCTCCATCATAATTAAGTTTTTAAGCTTCAGAACCAAAGAGATGATACTCCACAAAGCCTGGCGGAGGAAGGGGTTTACATGGCAAGAAAATCACATCAACCTGGATCACGATTATCCACCTCTCATACTTAAAAGACGAAGGGAATATAAAGAAATCCGCAAAGTCTTGAAGGAAAATAACATCCACTTCCAGACCCTCTTCCCCGCGAAGCTGCGTGTTAGATACGAAGACGGAACCAAAACCTACGATACGGTAGAGGAGGCATCAGAGGATCTGCTGAGACGAGGCTTCAATGTGCCAACCACCAAACCTCCGGAAACACTCATGGAGCAGGTGCAGCAACTGTCCTGGACGAGAATGGATCGACGAGCGATGAAGGGCACCTTTAAAGCCGGCCGGGGCTCCAGCTACAAGGATAAGCTGCGAGCCTTCAGGAGAACACCTGCGGCCCCCTCCGGGACCTAGCGGATCTTCCCCAGGCCGAAGACGGCGGGAGGAATTGTGAAATATCTCCAACCAAATCTGTAACTAGTGGTGGAAACAAACTTTTGAATAATCCGGTTCAATCGGGACCTTCCTTTTTCTTTTTTCTCTTCGTTTGGAGTTGGGAAACCTTTCTCGGTTTTTCCTTTTTTTTTCGCGACATGCGACTGTTGCAGGTAAGGACCTCTCCCTCTGGATCGAGGAGGGGAACTTTTTCCTTCGAACCCCTTGGAGGGTCTCAACAGGGTCAGGTTATTAGACCCCTACCTAGGAAGTTACATGGACAAATTATGTTCAGTTTTTTGTTTATTATGCTAATTGTTTGTTCCCTGCCGGTTCTCGCAGGAAGGGGGAAATGCACCAGGTTTTTGAGTGAGATGGAGGGGGGAATCACATAGATGCAAAACGGATCTTTAAAAATAGCATCATTTAATATAAATGGAGTACTCAATCCAGTTAAGAGGGAAAGAATTTTATCAAAATTAAGGAAAGATAAAGTCCAAATTGCTTTTTTGCAAGAGACGCACCTCAACGACTCAGAACACGCCAAATTAAATAAACAAGGATTTAAACATGTTTACTTCTCTTCACATGATTCGGGGAGGCGAAGGGGAGTGGCGACCCTCATATCCAAGGCTGTAAATTATGAGCACATTTCAGAATATAAGGACAAGGAAGGTAGATTTCTTATGGTCATAGGCAAAATAGAAGGAAGCGTGATAACTTTCCTTAACGTGTATATTCCTCCCGGAAGTCATTGGTCTTTTTATAAACAAGTAGTTGATATAATGACAACCAAAAGTCAAGGGATTTTAATATGCGGCGGAGACTTCAATGTTCGATTAAATCCGAAAATAGACTCTTCGAACGGGAAACCTGACGCAAAAAACATTAGCAGAAGATTAAACACCTGGATGAATGAGATGGGGGTCGTGGATGTTTGGAGAGAAAGAAACCCAAAGAGTCGAGATTATTCACACTACTCACATGCTCACAATGTCTACTCCCGCATAGATTACTTCTTTATGTTCAAGGGGGATCTTTTTAGGGTAGACAGCAGTGAAATAGGACCTAATACTCTTTCAGATCATGGTCCCATCTACATCTCAATCCGTCTGAGTAATAAGAGGAGGTTCACTCTGTGGAGACTGAACTCTAACATTTTGAACAAATTGGATATTAGAGACAAACTAAAACGTGAAATTAATCTATATTTAGAAAATAATGATAATGAAGAAGTGACCCCTCCTATAATCTGGGACGCATTAAAAGCAGTGATTAGAGGTAAAATTATATCCATAACCTCATATGAGAAGAGAATCAGAGCAAAGAAACTCCAGGATTTAGAAGAGGAGTTGAAAAGATTACAGAGAGAACATGCAAAATCGCCCAAAGATGAAAACACCAACCATAGGATTATAAAACTTAAGAAAGAAATAGAAGAAATAAACATCCAGGAAATCCAAAAGAAGCTTATTTTTATAAAACAGCAATATTATGAGATAGGTGGGAAATCCCTGAAACTTTTATCATATAGGTTAAGAAGACAACAAGCTTGCAGAACTATACATAAAATAAGAAATAGTGTAACAAATAAAATAGAAACTAATCCGGAAGAAATCAAAAACTCCTTTCAAAGATATTATGAAACACTATACTCTCAAACACAGACAAGCAACGACAATCAGACCGATGCCTTTCTGGAAAAGATCAATCTTCCAACGGTCACTGATGAACAAAATAAAAAATTAATATCTAAAATTACAAAAGAGGAAATCCAATCAGCAATCAAGAGAACTAAAAAGGGAAAATCTCCAGGGACAGATGGATTCACTACAGAATGGTATAAAATTATGCAAGACCAACTAATACCAACATTAGAGAAAACCTTCAACTGGGTTTTGGAAAATAAAATTATTCCACCCTCATGGAAAGAGGCCGTGATTTCAGTCATACCCAAGGAAGGAAAAGACAAATTGGATTGTGGGAGCTACCGTCCTGTAAGTCTTCTAAACAATGACTACAAACTTTTCACCTCCATACTATCTAAAAGAATAGAAAACATATTACCAGATTTAATACATAAAGACCAGACTGGTTTTGTCAGGCAGAGACGGACCCAAGATAACATTAGAAAAACATTACACATCATGAAGGAACTTACTCAACAAAAATTAGAGGCACTGATATTAAGTCTAGATGCAGAGAAAGCATTCGATTCGGTGAGGTGGTCATTCTTATATAAAGTGCTTTCAAAATTTGGGTTTCATACAACGATAATTGACACATTTAAATCTTTATACAATAAACCAACAGCTAGAATCAAAATTAACGGAGATCTGACCAATTCATTCACTTTGGAGAGAGGAACGAGACAGGGGTGTTGTGTGTCGCCGCTTCTCTTTGCCTTATATATTGAGCCCATGAGTCAACTTATCAGGCAGAGTCCAGATATAAAAGGGGTTTCAACGACATCTGGGGAGCAAAAACTATCCTTGTTTGCTGACGATTTATTGATAAATATAACGCAGCCCACACAAACAATCCCAAAACTGATGAAGTTACTCGAAGAGTTTAGTTTAATTTCTGGTTACAAAATTAACATAAATAAAACTCAAGTATTAACATTTAACTATGATCCACCGTCTTCAATTAAGACTGTGTACAACTGGAAGTGGGAGGCTGAGTCTATCAAATATCTGGGTGTTTCACTACCGAGGGACTTCTCAGAACCGTTTGATATCAATTATGGCCCATTTGAAAATAAAATCAGATTTACATAGATAGAACGTTATTCCCTTTTTAAGTTTGAGCTCCTGGATCGAATCCATCAGGATGAATATCCTTCCACAGCTACTGGACTGATTTCAATGTCTACCAGTCAGAATCCCACCTAAACCGTTCTCACAATGGGAGAGATTAATAGTGAGGTATTTGTGGCAGGGTTAGGGTAAAAAGGCCAGAATTAAGTTTAGAACAACTAAAAAGAAAGAAAAGGGTGGAATGGGCCTTCCCTGTTTGCAGGATTACTACCACGCAGCCCAACTGAGATCTTTAGTCTGCCTGTGCTCATCATCATACACCGCAGCATGGAAGGAAATAGAAGGCACAACAATAAAAGGAATCCCAATAACAGTCCTACTTGGTGATTATAAACTACAAGAGGAACAGCAGATTCCAGAAGACTCCATTACAGGTAGTTTTCTCAGGTCCTGGCAGGAATTGGCTAAAATCTGCAGAATAGGAAAAACATCTAAAATTATGAGGTGGTGTGCCTATGATTCAGATTTTGCACCTAATAGGACTGATAACAGATTTAAGTTATGGATCTCAAAAGGATTAACTACCTATTATTCATTTGTCCATAAAGGGATATTTCAGAGTTTTGAAACCCTACAGAAGGATCATGGACTGGAGAAAGATGATTTTTTTAGGTACCTGCAGGTGAGACATTATTTTAATAGTAATTTTAAAGAGGGGCTGAGAAAGAGTGATTCAAGTTTCATGGAGACATTTCTATCACTAATTAAACCCAGTTCAGACAGTAGAATTATCTCTAAGTTATATAATGCCATACAGCTGTCTAAACATGAGAATACAGAATACATAAAGAGGAAATGGGAAAAGGAAATTAAGGTTAAAATCTCACAAGAAGGCTGGGAAGAAATATGTCAACTGCAGTGGGTCTCAACTGGATCGAACACATGGCGGGAGTTTTGTTGGAAAAATGTCGCACGATTTTTTGTTACACCCATTCAGAGACGATATCAAAACAACGATGACGCCTGCTGGAGGCTCTGTGGGTCTAAGGAGCCAACCACTTCCATGTTTTTGGGAGTGCCAAGTAATAACACCATACTGGGAAGAGTTCCACAAACATATTGAAAATGTATTTAATGTAAAGATTCCATTCAAATGTGAAACGTTGTACTTGGGTAACTTACATTTGGACACATGGACAAATGCAGACAAAAAACTCCTGGCAATACTACTGGCAGCCAGTAAGAAAGCCATCACAAGGAAATGGCTAAAACCAGATCCACCCACTATCGATGAATGGATTGAAATTGTTCACCAGATTTATGTTATGGAAAAGATTTCTTTTTCCCTCCAAGTTGAAAAGGGAAAGTTTTATAAGATCTGGACCAAATGGACTGAGTATGTAAAACCGACTAGATCTGACTTCATTTGACTGTTCTTGAGAAGTATGTGCCCCCCCCTTGTATATTCTTGTGTTGTTGTTTTTTTTATTGCTTGAGATGGTGCAATCCCCATTATTGTTCAATTCTGTTCATTTTTGTTATTGTTTACAATTAAAATTTAGAAATAGTCTGTAAAAATACTAGAAAGACAGTATGGAAAAATTCATTTAAACATTCCGGTAGTATACTCATGTACTATCTTAAATGGGAAAAGCTGTAATCAACGAATGTGATGGAAATTTGTCTTTCTAAATAAAAATATAAAATGCTAAAAAAAAAAAAAGAAGGCCGAGGATATAGAACAGTTCATTTCGTCCAAATGAATAAATATTCCAAAAAGGGGAGCATTGATTAGGGGAGAAACCAAGAGACCCACAACACTGATGAATTGCTATAGAAAAATTTGTAAGCAGTTTTCCACAAGCCATGTAGGAAACACAACTAAAATGTGAAAGAAGTTGTTCTAAAAATGCTAACACTTTGGCCCACGTGCAAAGTGCGATGTAGGGGAGGAAGCTAACATCCTTACCACACTCTTTGTCAGAATAAAAGAACATGGTGGTGATGACAATATGCTTTGGGGAAGCTTTCCTTTAGCCAAACATCTAAAGGAAATGTCTGGCTAAACAAACATTTCCTTGTTTGGACCATCTTTGATAATCATTACCATCTTTGATAATCAGTCTCTAAAAGTTCAAACCTGGGAAAGACAGACCCCTAAAGACTTGCAGCTGTAATTGCAGCGAAAGGTGATTCCACAAAGTATTGACTCTGTGTGGGGGGCGGCTGAGTACAAATGCATGTAACATTTTGCTGATTTCTTTTTTAAATCATTTCAAAAATGGCGTTCTGTTTTCTACAGAACATTGTTCCCAAATTAGCCCTCATTTCCCCTGGGGAAAGTCTTTCTGACCACATTAATATATTTTCTAACTTACAAATGAATTTACTCATCTTTTCCATTTCAATTTGAGATATAAAGGACATTTTAAATAAAATTGATCATTACTGTAATTATCATCTTATTTGATCAAGCAGCTCTTGACTCAACCAACATAGACTTTGCGCCTCAGCGTCAGCTCTGTGATTTTAAGAGGCCTACCACTTCGGAGCTGATTTGCTCTCATTCCCACTTACTTCCACTTTGTTCAAATACCACTAAAATGTTAAATATTTAGTAGCAAGGAAATTTTATGCCTGGACTTATTGCAGAAGAGTAGTTAGGGTAAGCATATGATTAAAAGAGTTTAGCGTTCAGGATGAGTTATAGTGGATGTGCGCTGATGCCAGTGGTAGATGTGACATAAAGAATTAAAACTATGCTGAATGCTGAAATGCGCATGAATCGTGTAGACTTCAACAGAAAATAAAACAAGCGTGCTTCTCTTATTTTTATACTCTTTCAATCAGATCAGAACCAGCACAACAACATGTGCAGGAACTGACAAGAGACTCCCATAGTCTGGAGATAAAACTTTGGGTTTTAGGCCTGTTGCCTTTGCAACCTGAAGCAAGACGGACTACAATATGAATGGTGCAAATAGCCTCAGGCACCCTTAAAGCTGAAAGTCAACACTGTAAACTTCCATCATCCCCACTATGCTGAAGTGTGGAGCAAGGACAATGCCGGGCATGACCGGTCTAAAACGTGTAAATATTTACCATTGCACATTTGTGTACACTTGCCGTTTATTTGCATACGTCAACGGCTGCTTTTAGTGAAGCGTTTCGTGTTGGAGAACAATCTGTTTGCATAGCTGTGGAGGTGAAATCTGGTGTTGATTTTAAGCCATCTGTAGGTGAACGGCAGGAGGCTGGAGGGTGAACTCACCACATTCAGAGCACACACGGTTCCCGGCCTTAGAGTCAGCACAAATAAGCCCCCATCAGCTCATCTGCCTGCACAGTGCCACACCGAGCACAACCAAACACATCCACGCTCTCTAGAGCAAGGAACATCTCCTAAACAGCTTGACTAATATACTTAATAATTGCTGCTTATGACCCAGAGCTTAAATATTAACCACTTTCCTGCTTATTTGTTAGTTTGTTTTTTTCAATATTGTTCTCTCAGCTTGACTTTTATGTTTTAAATATTTTATAGTAACTTCTTTTACAAGTTTGGCTTTGTCCAATTTATCTATTCAAAGTCTGGAAATGGTCACAGATTTGAATTCAGTCTCTTTAAAGCAGTGTTTGGAACTCTTATTATGAAGAAAGGAAGGAAGTAGTTGTTGAGCTAGTCTATGGTTTTGCATCTGGGAGACTAATGTGTTGTTAAAGATTGTTGGCTGGGTTGGGTGATTACATTCAGTTACAACAGCATTAGAACCGGTAACCCTAACCCTAAGCCCTATTTTAGTTATTTGTGATTAAAAGGACCTGATGTACTGTGAGAATACTGCAGAATACTACAAATGACAGTAAAGGAGCTTCCTGTTGGCGCCAAAGTAAAATGAGTCTTAGCTCTATTTGACAGTTCTAGTTCTAAATCCATCATTTCTAGACTGTTCAAACTGTGCCCAAATGATTAAGAATTTTTTTTTTTTCTCAGAACAAGGAATTTTTAAAGCTTTTGTGGCATTCGAACTATATTACAACTAGAGTGATAAGTGTTGGAACAGAAACAGCACACGTGAAGATTATTTTTATTCTAAAAACAAACAAAATACTCTAGATATCCACAAAAAAGTTGAATTTAAAATTAAACAATCATTTCATATCATCTTCGTGAACCTATTTCCTATATCTTTGTGTCTTAGAAAGTGAATTAATTATTACTCCCCTCCTGAGCAGCAATATTGAATCTGAACCCAGGGTCAGTTTGGTGACTTCCAATTTTACAAATCAAAATTACGACTTCAGCAGGTGATCGTTTTTCATTTTCCCGTCTTGTAAACCACAAATTCTGACTTGTGGTCAAGAGATGGTTTGCACAGGTAGATATATTTAAGGCTCCTTGTATTCATTTGAGTTCTGTCGATGCTGCAAGGTTGTTGTCATGTTTCTTGCGGTGCACGCCGGTTCGTAGGATCTGGTCCATCTTCAAATTCTAATAAAGTCTGAATCACATTCTGAACAAACTGGTAAATAATGCAGCATAAAAAGAGGGACTTTTTGCATCTCCGCCAGCTTTTGAAAATAGCACCACATTTCTGACACTTACTTTTGAAATCAGACGTGATCAAAAAGCTTGCGCCTCCGCATGGCTGAAGGGTTGTCATCAGCGTCTGAAATAAATACTTTCCGACTTAAAAGGACACCTGTCATTTTGATGGTTTTTTTTTTTTTTTTTTTTTTTTTTGCTCTGAATGTGAAGAAAGTCAAAGCAAATTCTTCAAGGCGGCGAGATCCGTGCTGTTGTCTGGAAGCAAGCATGTGACAAGTTTGTGGAAAGCTCGTTAATTTAACCTCAAGTAGACCTTGAGTCAGTTTGCGTACTCATGCTGTAGACGCCAGCAGGAAAAAGTTGCTACGAAGCTCATGGTTTGGTCCAGGGAGCTAAAAATATCTGCAAATATTACAAAAGAGCTGGTGGATGAGGCTTTTGGTTCAGATATCTCGCAGGTGATAAAAATGGGGTGAAACTGTAATAATTAGCCGAGAGAAAAGGATTACACTTAAGATCTGAATCTCTGCAATACTGTCCGCCATGTCTGTACTTTGAAGACACTCCGCTCTCCCCGCCGTGCTGTGGATCTGATTTGAAATGTGAAATGTATTGATTTATTTGGCAGGGAAAATGCACACACTTTAACATTTTTGCAAGTGCACCAGACTAAGCTAAATTCCCGTTATCTATCTGCTGTCCCTGAACAATTTTTTTTTACATTTTCTCCACAAACACCCAATGTGTTCAAAGTGGATATTATGTGACGGAGGAACACGGAGTAGAAAAGAGTGGTTTCAAATTCAGGAGCTGAAGAGAACCAAGCAGAAGCTGCACAGGAGGAAACGCAGTGCAGCTGGAGGTTTTTGCAGCTTAAATAGACCATAGAAATCATTAGGGTATGCTTGGTATATTCTGCAGAGTATGAGAAGTATCACGCGTGAAGCAGCATCTCAGCCGGAGGTGACTGCCTGAATTAGCTGGCAGGCGTCGCCTCGTTAGTGAACAAACACAGCAAACAGGTCAGAGATCAAGTAAGACGGTGATGTTTAAAGCAGAGTTATGCTAGTTAACAACATTCTGATCTTTAACAATCTCAAAATGAAACAAGTATGGCACGATTTTTAATTTTGAGAAATGAGAAGCATCCTAGAGGCCAATGGTAAAACTACAGGAGATGCAAAGATCCACAGCTGGCAGATATGTTGCCTAAAGAATATTATAAATACTTTTCCTTCTACTTCCAAATTGTGCACTGCTCTGTGTTGCTCTATCCCTCAAATTCCTATGAAAACACAATAAAGTTTGTAGTTACAGGGTCTAAAATGTTGCATAAAAAGCTTCTTGTTTCAGCAGGAATACAAATCCAAACCCTATTACCAAAACTATATCATGATGTCAATGAACTAGGAAGAAAAATGCACATCCTCTACAGCAGGGGTGTAAAATTTGTTTTCATTTTGGAATCATAAAAGTCCCCAAAGGGCCGATTGTGGCAGAATTTATTGACAAAACCCATTAGCAAACTGTTAAAATATTAATAAATAGCTGTCTTTGCAATCAATAAATCTTGGATTGATAATATGAAACATTTTCAAATTGATGTTATTTGGCAACATGCACACAGACAAAAAAAACACTTTGATTTGTTTGATATAAAATCATATTTAAGCACACAACTGTTTGAAGGTTGTTTTCGTGTGTCCTTCAGGAGCCTAGAGGGCCACATGAAAAACTTTGGTGATCATAATTAGCCTCCCTGGGCCTTGAGTTTAACAAGTTCAGCAAAAAAAAATGCTACAGCTAACGAGTCAAATTTTTATCTCTTCAAATTTTCTGTGCCTTTCCTCAGAGTGTAACTGCAACCAGCTGGGCTCCATCCACGACCGGTGTAACGGCACGGGCTTCTGTCAGTGTAAAGACGGCGCGGCGGGGGCCAAATGTGACGACTGCCTGCCGGGATACTACTGGAAACAAGGCTGTTACCGTGAGTGCCAGCAGAACGGGAAGGGGGGAATGTTGCAGCCTTTCTGGGACCTTTTCAAGTGCACCGGCCACTTAACTCATGGCCGCTCCCAATGTTTTCTTTACACACAGGGGAATAGATCATGTAGCTCATTAGAGGCATCAGCTGCTTTTTAAATTGATGACCCTGTCACACCTTAACCCCATTACAGAGAATCGTCTTCCTTTCCCATCTACCATCTAGTCGGGTGCCTCAGTCTCGCATATTTATATATTCTAAAAAGACAGACGTGGATGCAACTTGTCTTTGGTTTATTAATAATGATAAATGAGAAAATATATGCAGTGCATTTACCAGTGTTTGTTTAAAGTTAAATGCTAAATAATCAAAGGAAACTAATTGTTTCTTCTGTAAAAGAAAGGAAAAAAACATAATCTCTGACCACAGAAGCCAAATCCTCCTTTTCTTTGCGAACATTTTTAGGTCAGGTATTTTTAAATATCCAACTGCTGTTGTCTGTGCTCTCACTAATGCCTTTTATAGCACTTTAATGACGCGCCAGCTCTCTCAGATCATTACTTAACAAATTCCACATGTGCATATTTTATATCTTTATTTATTTATTTGTTTATTTATTCTGCTGGGTGTGACAAAACAGTTTTGACTCGACCCCGGGAAAGTGCAACCTCAAGGAAAACTGGAAGGGCTGCAAAAACGGGGGGAAAAATAAAAAAGCAGGTGTTACTTTTTCGTGTCCCCAAGGAAAAAACTGGAGCATTTATCTTGCTCTTCTTCCTTCTTTCCTTCCTTCCTTCCCTCGCTGTCCTGCCCTCTTTGTTCTCTCCGCTCTGAACTCTGCTCTTCCTGCTCTTTTCCTTGTTCCCGATCAAACTGACCCTCCTTCCCTTCTTCTTTCTTTTTTCTTTACCCACCTCTCCTCTCCTCGCCTCTGCTCACAGCTAACGTTTGCGACGAGGAGATGCTGCTGTGCCAGAACGGAGGAACGTGCTACATGAACCAGAAGTGCGTCTGTTCTCCAGAGTTCAAAGGGGTCTTGTGCCAACAGTCCCGCTGTGAAGCGGGCAAGGACTGCAACGGCGCCGCATCGCCGCGCCTCTCCGCGGCCGCCCTGCTGCTCTGCACTCTAAGCTACCTGCTGGCCACGTTATCACACCACTGAGCCACGAAAAGACGCCCCCACTCCCCTGCCTCCTCCTACCTACCCACCCTTCAGACACTAGGAGTGCGTGGACATGGAAAGGGAACCAGAACATGAGGTGGAGGAGGGCATCTCTGGTCAGAGGCCCCCAAACCCCTTCCCGAACTCCCCCCCCAGCTCTCTTGCGACAGCACTCAAACATGCACACACTCTCACCAAAAACACTACCTAAGCCCTCGCAAAGCACACGTATATACACACACCTCACACGACTGTTACGACACTGAGTGTGTGTGCTCGGGTGTGGGGAATGGACGAGCAGAGAAACAAACGCCTCAGAGAAAAGCGATGCAGTCAAAGGGGAAGAAAATGATACCAACCACTGTTCCCTTTATTCCTCAGCTGGAGCAATGTGCATCAAACCAAAAAGCATAAAAAAGTAACACTTAAATCACCACTGTTTCACTTCAAAGGGAATGGCTGTTGTAACCACCGGGATCTATTTTTAATTTTTGTTTTTTATTTAATTTTTTTCCGTTTCCTTCTTCTTGGTTGAGCTAAAGAACTCTCATCTGTTAGACTGACTGACAGCTTATGTGTATGTGTGTGTGTATGCGCATGTGCTTGCGTGAGTGTTTCGTGTGTGTTTGAGTAAATCTGAGGGTGTGAATACACGTGGGTGTGTGTGTGTGTGTGTGGTCAGACGAGTCGACTTGAAAGACGGATCAGAATGAGCTTGTTTAATTCTGCTGCTGCGGCCTACATAGTATATTAACCAAGTTTCATTTCTCCTCAGATGATGAGACTTGATTTTACATTTATTCTATTTCTGCTGCATTTTTACTTTGAATTGTACCGTCAGTCATTTTATCTAGACGCGCCCACTAGAAGTCGCTGAGATTATACATATTATATAATATCCAGGGGGAAGGCATTATGAGTAAAAAAAAAAAACAAGAAGAAAGGGAAATTAGTCACTATTATGGTTACCGTAGGAATGAGTGATTGTTGCCACGCTTAACGAGATTTAATCTTCACACAGTATTCAGGAAGCAGAGTTTACCAACTTTCAACTAATCAGAGGTCTAAAGGAAAGAGAAACATGTAAAACCACGTATCAATTATATTACATTATTTGAATATTTTTTGTAGAAATTATTTTTGTTTGAAGTTACAATAAATTATAAAAAAAAATACATTTACAACTACATTTACAATGTGCATTTTATTACACTGATTGTAAAGCTTACAGTAAATATGACTGTTATTTGCCTTCTTGGTTGTATGTTATTTCATTCACTCATGAGTTTTGTGTTAACAACATGTCTGTCCTGTTCTTCAGGCAGATATTTACAGGATCCACACATGAAGTTTCTCATTTATACAAAAAAAAAAAAAATCAATGAGAAATCTGTCTCTTAATTCTCCAACAGTAACAAAAAAAAAAAAAAAACTAAGATACCCCAAAGAGACATATAACACAGTTCAGCTAGTGTTTGTACACACATCCACCCAGCATGATGCTGCTACTACCCATGGTGTTATGAAGTGATTACATCACCTTTTTTACATGCTGTTCCTCTTACATGGCATATGACAGACTTTAAATGTTACTTGTTATGAGAAAAAGTTTCTTGTTGCCACTCTTTCAAAAAAATTCAGATTTGAGGTTTGCAGGACCAATGGCAACCGGAGTACTTCCACATGAGCTGAAAATCTCTGTGCCTCCTCCAGAGTTACCAGGGGCCTTTAGCGGCTTCTTGAATTTTCGCCTTGCAGATTTCGATTTTTCTGCAGTTACTCCATGTACTAAATAGGCGATTCCAAATGCAATTTGTTGCACTGAATTTTATTCCGTGCATTAGAGTAAATGGGGCTGACTAGAAATGCTGGCCCCTTTTTCTGATGTGTTTATCTTTAAAAAGGGCAAAGTCTATGTTTTTCACTACTGTTTCACAGTTATGCACTGCTGTCTTTTGGTCTATTTCATAAAATCCTTATGAGATCCATTAAAGACAAAATAAAAAACTAGGCGCATTTAAACTTCCACAAGATGCTACATAGTGGAGGAAATTTCTGTAACATAAGTCATGGAGATGGTCATCTGTCATTAAATTCCTTATAAGGTTTTTGATACATACATCAGGTTACAAAGAGCATAGAAAGACATTTATATATATACAAATAATCCACATGCACTATTATAAAGGAAGTCCAAGGATCTGGTCGTACTTAAACCTACCATTAGGATGGTTCCCTAATCTGAAACTGTAGAGCAAGCACGACATTTCAAAAGAACTTGAGAAAATCCTACAAAGTTTCAGTCATCCTGCAGCAAACTTTGATCCAGGTTTTCAACCAATACAGCTTAGGGTGTGACCTCGACACCATGTCAGAATTTGTATTTCCACATGTTAAGCTAAATAACTTGGACCAACTGCTTTCCTGTTTGTCTGGTTCACTGATCAGAACCACTTTAAAATATTACAAGAAAGTCCTGCTGCTTGGATCAACAACTTTTGCACAAAACACCACATGGAAAAGATGCACAAGAACTGACATAAAACTAAACAATTTGTTTTATTTGTATTTTGAAAAATGTGAACTCTTAAGTTACAATTGGGTAACATAAATCATGAAGTAATGTTAGTTGGTTCCCCTTTTTGTAGTATTAAGGAACACATTGCACACATTATAATGGTGAATGCCTATGGTGGTACAATTAATCACTTGATTCCCTTTGTGTTCAGCCACTTGGACTATTTCTCCACTAAGAGGTCATCTTTACAGTTTTCACTTCTTTTTACAGATTATTGTTCTATGTTATGATAACAAAGGTAAACATCAATACGTTTATGGTTTATAAGTTTAGGAAATGTGCCGTGACATTAAGGAAATAAATATATTTCACTGCAAATGATTAAATATGAGACAGAAAAGCTGTTTGGATCACTTTCTCTCAAATGTTGCTCAAAAATAAGAACTAAACTGTAAAAACAAATTCTGACTTTATCGACTATGAAACTGACAGCTGTGTCACAGTTTGCACTACTTAATGAATATTCAGACCCACCTAATTAAAAATGAGGCTACATTTTGTTGCAACTTTAAAGATGAACCATAGCATTAAATATGAATGAGAGTAAACTGTAAACCACAGTTACCCCCTCCTTATTCCAGATCAGACTATCTGAGAATATCAAAAGAAAAGCATATTTCACTTGTGACTTCAGGTCAAAATAAACATAAACAGACTCTCATACATCCACTGATGTCTATTTAAGTGAAACGATGAGAAACGTGACCAAGGTACCAGCATATTAACATTAATCTGAGTCTATTAAAAGTAGTCGACACAAAGGGCTGCTGACGTTGAAGTCCTAGGAAGAGGTATTAGAGCACAGCGACCTAAGTTTGTCTTTGTCTTCCTGCAGCCGCCTGACTGTTACTCCAAGTTTGGGAAAATAATGTCTCTATTTGTCCATGTCATCTTTGTACCATTTCCCCAGCTGTGCCCAGGCCTTCTGCTTGGATTATTTGTAGATTTCACATGGGTCCACTAAGCCTCTACATCTGATTGCCCTAAAATGTCCTCCTTTTCTCCCCCAACCCTTCTACCTTCTTTTGTTTTCAAGATGCATTCACTGGTTACTTCCCTCATTTTGTGCCCAGGGGCCTCTGTCAGTCATATTTTGTGCAGTATACCATCTCTGCACATGACCTGATTTCTCTTCCAAGGGTGTGATTTTCTCTGGGTTTTTTTTTTTTTTTTTTTTGCCATAGCTGGTCTTCTGTTTCATCTTCACAAAAAAGACAATGGGAGAAAACTTGTCTTGACGTAACACCTCAGGAAAAAACGCCAAACAGAGCACCTTCTGTTTTTTGGGAAGGGTCGAGTTTTCTCAGTATGAAGTCCTGCCTCGTCTGATCGGCTACTGCTCCCCAGATCAATCATTTCATCCAGCTTGTGTCAGGAAATCACAGCAGGCAAACAGTAATTACTTATTCAATAGCAGGAGCGCATAGACACTTACAATAGTGTACAATGGAACAACAGCTAATGAGTCCTGTGTGGGAAGCAGGAGATTTAACATATGCTCCTGTGGTTTCATAACAAACTTCAGTCATCACCTTTCTATTACAAAACACTTTACTGAGAGCAGCATTGGTAACAAAACATGCAATTTATAAATTTTTTTATTCAGGTTTATGCAATATTGTTAGTACTGCAGTAGAAAATAGTAATTTGAAAAACTAAAAACAGGGTTCTTGTAGGTGTTTTATTTTTTCCTTGGTCTGTATGCTTAAGTATTAGCGTCTTTGCCCTTGGCTATGCCACCTGACATTCATTTTCATTTGAAATACTTATTGATATGCAGATACCTTCACCTGTCATTTCAGAGAATATTCAAGTGACATTTTCAATAACTTATGTAATCTTTGACATTTTTAGCAAGAGAAAGTTTGTTGTTTTTTTAATGTAATTAACTGGTAAGTTCGTTAGAATCAGCTTCAATGGTGGTGGAGGGTTGAATGAAAACAAAAAGTCATCTCTTGTATTATCCACCAATTGCAAGTTGCCGTGTGACACGTTTTAATATATAAGACAAAAAGGATTATTGTCGATTTGAGTGGTTAGCAAAAACACACACATCTGTTCAACATCAGTCAGGAGACACTTCCTTTCTGTCAGCATACAGTGCCTTGCAAAAGCCGCCATATCTTTGATGCGTTCAGCATTTTGTCACATTGCAACCACAACTTCAATGTATCCTATTGGCATTTTGATATAATTGAATTTAGCTTAGAACAGGACAAACAAGTCAGCTTCATATGGGAAAAGTTATGATCAATTTAATCCAATTAAACAAAGATTCAGCCATTACATGCATTCTTATTCAATCCTAGTAATAAAACAGTCCTGTCAACTTCAGTTTTTCATTCCAGTAGGTAAAATGTTTTCTATCTAAGGAATCCAACCAATTGCATTGAGTGACTTTACACCTATTCATCACGAATAAGGACATAAGAAGCTACAGAAGTAGCTCAGGGTAACCTAAGCCATCATACGTTTTTACCAAAAAGGAAAGTTCTACTCTTCTTTTAATGTGATAATACAAATTAAAGTTGTGCAGAATGAACTCCACAAAATGTTTTCATGAAAATCTGAAAGCTCCTGCAAAGTAGAAGCACTTATAGTCTACAAGTGTAGAGTATATCTCTATCTAAAACCTTTCAATAAAATCTTCTTTGTAAAACAAGATAGCATGTGAACATAACTTTTCACGCTATGCCAAAGATTCTCAATTGAGTTTAAGTCTGACTGGGTCATCCCAACACATAAATGTATAATACTGATAGCTTAGGATATATACTTCTTAAAATGTACCCAGCACTTTAAATTTCTCCAGAACTTTCTCTCTGACCTGTCTTCTATGCTCCTTCGTCTTCAAAACGCTAATTGTTCATTTTCTCTTTCAACACATCCTTACAGAAGAGCTTGTGGTTAAATTAAACATAGGTTGACTTTATTTACCAAATAAGTGGCTAACAAGGCAATTGGTTGCACTGGAGGTATCAGAGTAAAACAACTAAATACCGATGCACTCTACTATTTTTAGAATTATTAATTAAAAGAAAAAGCATAAGAAATCTTATTTAATTTTTCTTCCACTTCACAGTTATACAGTTATACTACTTTAATAGACCATCTATTACATAAAACCCTCAAAATACAATGGCGCCTGTGGTTGTAAAGTGGCAAAATATAATAATAATAAAAGCCAGGTTGTTATAAAGGCTCGTGGATGGCTGCCACATGCGTCTTTTCTTTTATATTTCCCAAAGGAAAGAGAATGAGAAGTGTGGCAGAGCACTTTGGGCTAACCACATGCAGCATCGCCTTACAAATTTTTTCACATTACTTCCACCCAGCAGCAGCAAACAACTGCAGCTCTGTAGAGTCAGCCTGCCTTCTCATTATCAGTGTCAGTTTCTGTTGGTATCACAGCTAGTTAGCTCACTTCTGTCATTAATGGTTATTTTAAAAACAAAAAGAAAAACATTTAATTTAAAACATTTACCGGCGCCTCATCTTCTGGTTCTTTTTTTTTTTTTTTTTCATTTGCAACCTTTACCTTGATGTAGGATGTTAGAAACTTATGTGAATTTATTTGTAAAGTTGGCTTCTGCTGACATCTGGCATCATCTTGAACAAATCCACCCAAAGATCTGAAGGGAAAACGGTGCTTCCTGTACATCCTATTTCCTACCCAGTTAAAGAAAAAAAATATTCAGCTTTCTGTTTCTTGTCACATCTCTGGTGGCCTTTTGGCCCACTGTGCGAATGGCCCATCTGGCATTAAACTGAATTTCCAGATCGCCAATCCGAGTCTGGTAGCGAAGCATGTGAACTTGTGAAAATCGCTGCTTAAGAGTGTGAGAACATGCATAAATCATTTGCCGATCTCTAGGGCGCTACCTATGCGCATGCAACAGTTGGTGTTAAATGTTTGACACTGATTGGTGTGCGCTACACGTATTTTCACAACATGGCGGGTCTTTTCCGAAGCCAAAGTAAAAATGTCCATGAAGGCACCAAAAAGTAGAAGACAAAGTATAATTTCCAGCCATCTCACAATGATCCCAGTAAAACAGACAAAGATTTGTTGGTTTTATGGGGCAAAGCATGAAAAACCTAAGGGAGACACTGTGTATTCTCAGAAAACTGGAACAAATAGAGGGGAAATTTGTCATGCAGCAAAAAAATATATATCTTGTAACATTAGTTCTGCAATTATTGGGTCAAACAAAAGAAGAACCACAACAAAAAGGGCTGTCACTGAAATATTAATTCAAACCTGGGCATGCTTTGAACTGAAACGCTTTTCCCCGACTTTAAAACTTAGAGCTGTTCAGACAAAATAAGTTGTATAAAGTTGCATCAGGCTGTTTGATGTATTTTACCTTGTGATCTGGAACAGAGCGATCTAATGTCAGCTTGTCTCAATGCCTGCCCTCTTGACATCTTCTACTGTTGGCCGCAAATAAAATTAAAAATAAAAAAATCAAGGAGATAAACAGCACAGCATCTAGGGAATATTGTCTATTGATATTGTAGTTTGGGTCATTAGGCGGAAGACAAGAAGGTTATGAACACAAGTTGGCTTCAGCAGCTGCAAGATGTTGGTGTTACTGTTGTACACTTATTGCAGTAATATTATTTTTTGTTCACACATCTAATATCTACTTCACTTCACAGGCTCATGTCAGACAGAATTCCTAAAAGCACACTTAAGAAACTGCCTTCCTTCACTTTATTTTACTAAAAACATTACTTTAGTTAAAGGAAATAACTAACATAAATTTCATTAGGCTTAAATTACTTTTACAAAAAGTTTGAACATGCTTTTTCCACCTGCATAGTAAAGGAAATCATCATTTGAAAACTGCTTCTTGTATTTTCTAGTTTTATGACATTGAGATTTGTTTGATGCTCTGGTCATCTAGACAAAAAAAAAAAAAAACCACAAACTAAAAACATCGGAAAGGGAGCAAAATGCTTTCTCACAGCACTCCTTATTGATTTAATTTAATTTTCAAGTTGCATTTATATTACGTCTAACAAAACCTGTTTGCACTGAGCCATTCCATGGAGATTTTCAGATCAATAAGTGGGCCAGTAATAAGTACAAGTGGCTTTATACTTGAATTTATTGCATAATATGCTACATTTTTGTCACCTACAATGAACAATGGGCAATGTTCCACTACTAAATAGTCAAACTTTGTAGAATCTGGGCTAAAGATGAGATATAATCTTCTATAC
The DNA here is from genome assembly GCF_019740435.1 of Gambusia affinis. Taxonomy (NCBI): domain Eukaryota; kingdom Metazoa; phylum Chordata; class Actinopteri; order Cyprinodontiformes; family Poeciliidae; genus Gambusia; species Gambusia affinis. The sequence goes on along the minus strand of NC_057884.1, from coordinate 8,257,052 downwards.
ATATATTTATTCAGTAACCTCTTTTGAATAAAGAAACCACTCGATCATTCAGCATATGTCACGCCCCGCTCCTCTTTGTTGTCACATTCTGCTTGAGCATTAAGAGTGACAAGCCTTGAGTTGGCATACTTTCTGCACAGTTTGTTGAATACGCAGGTGAAAATGCCTACAATGGAGCTGAGTTTGGCTGTGCCCCATTTCCTTTTCCTTGTGCCTCGCTGTGCCTTAAACACACCCTTCTAAAGCACCTGCACGCCATATTTCAAATACGCTGGCATGTGTCTGAAAAACGGCTGCCGCTGTGCAGTATGTAACCCTCAAAATGTCTGCGCTCGAGGCACAAAAAGAAAAAAAAAAATTTGAACTTGCGACAATTCACATAGGTTGTCGGGTGTAGTGCAGCAGAGGGGGTGTGTGATCAGGGGAGCTGGGGCGGCTGCCCTCTCTGTGATACTCCTGCACACATAACGGCACTGTTTAGATTCAAGACTCCACATAAAACTGGGTACGTAAAACTGATTTTAATGGCAACTTTCTGAGTGCAGCTCTGTCTTACTCTGAGTTTGAATCTTCCCGTTTTCCAACCACTTTGTGCGCCTCACAGTTGGAGCCCTGAAGGATTTGGTTTGCTCTCTTGCTTTTGTTTTGAAATATTCTACAGTGCTTTTAGGCATGTCAGGGTGCTTTCAGGTGGTAAACTCAGTTTGTTTTGAAGTAATGCCTCTGCCATCTGATCTGTCTAAATATTTCAGATAGGAAGAGAAAGCAAGAAGACAATATACCTTTAGTCATACTTAACAATATGTTTATTTTACCATTTCACCGGCTCATGCTATTAGCACCATGACACAGGCATGGACTCCTGTTTTATTCAGTTCGTCTGTTATTGTGTATCTAAAGAAGAAAGAAAAGGAAAGGAATTCAGTGCTGTCATAAAATCCGGCATTGCATGAAAAGTTAGGCATAAATATTTTTGCATTATGTCACTGATGCATCTGGTGTGTCTGTTAGCCAATGACATGCCAAAATCACAGGTGCGAGGTGATTCCATCTGCAGACTGGACAATTATATTCATAGGAAAAAAGACTGTCACTTCTAACAGTCAGTCAGTGCACCTCCAGATGGCTTTCACAAATAGAGCATTCCCACTTTCAGAATAACATTATGAAAATCTGATCAAGAGGGCAGGTCAGAGTGAACCTAAACAACCGAATACATTCAGAACTCGCCTAGAAGTGAATAGAAAACGAGTGTATAGTTTAATTTTAGCAGAAATGCAGCTGCTCTATGAAGAGCTCAGAGGTAAAGTAAATTATTCAAACTTTCAACATTTAACAAAGTATTACGCAGTCGATAATCTGGAGGAGAAAAAAACAACTGCAAACCTATATTAATCAGAGAAGCAGTCAAGAGGCCCTTCTTAATTGCGCCACAAATCTGACCTTTATAGAAGAGTGGCAAGAAGAAAAATCATGTTGAGAGAAAGCCTGTGCAGTTTGCCATAAGCCATGTAGTGGTCACAGAAAATGTGGAACAAGATGCTGGACACTGCTGAAATTAAGAAATCCTGAACTAGATACAAACCTTGGAAACTTTGAAGATTACAGGTGCTCTTTGCCCAATCTGATTAAGCTTGAACTGTTTTGCAAAGAAGAATGGACAAAGAATGGACAAAGAGACATGTTTTAACTGTTGGAAAATGTGGTTCTACAAGCTGTGGAGTCATTTATTTGTTAAAAATAAAGAAAGATAGAAAAAAAAGAAAAAAATTTGAGCACTGCTTTTGCAAGGCCCAGCTAACACCTTCTGATGAATTGACACATGAGCAGGTAGAGCCAGCAGTAGGTGTTCTGCATGAGATACGCTGCAGATCATTTTAAATATCCTCTCTTCTAAGAAACCGGCAGCACAATATGGGGTAGTCTTCCTTCTGAGAAAAACATCAAATGATCCACAAAGCCTGTCAAAAGGGCATAAAAATAAATTAACCCACTTATTTGTGGCAGGATTGCATCTTTTGTCATGCACAACATTTAGTAGCCCTCCCACCTGCTCTGCAACCCCAGAAAAGATGGAGAAAAAAAACATGTCCTAGTAAAAAAAGAATCATGTGATTTTGTTTTATTTATTTTGCTTTGAATATTTCAGAAAGCCCCTTCAAGTTGCTCAGTTTTTGTTTTTTTTTATGTCTCGCACACTCTGTTAAGCAGCCCATTTCCATCTCTTTTGCAGTCTCCACTCTCGTATGCAGCAGTCAGCTCGCGGTTTCTTCGTGGATGGCGGAACACTGTCAGCTTCTGTCATACGTTTAAACGTCCAAATGAAAGCTGCAGTTGTGTATTGGCTGGATGCTGATGCAACAGTGGTTCTCAGCATGCCACCGTGCAGGAAGACCTCTGCTTTGCATTCGAATCTGACTTTGAAATGTTGTTAACCATTGTTCGTTCTGACAAGGACACACGTTTCTGGAACCAATCAGAAGGCGATCCGTCCGAGTTCTTGAAACGGTTCATCCCAAATGAATAAGAACCGAAAGTGTAGTCAAAGCGCCACCTCGTTATTGCTTCTCGGTTTGGATTTGACACACAGTTTGAAAATATAATGTCATAAGGACATAATGAAAGGCACACAAATATTACACAGCTCCATATCTCAATGTTTGGGTTGAAGAAGTCTTAAAACTTTCAGGACAAGGACCTGTTTATTGCTGCCAAAGAAATGCAAGGCCTGCAGGTACATCTGCTCTCAGGCTCATTTAGTAGTAATGTCTAGCTTCAACAAGATTTTGCCAAAGGCACTTCAACGCAGAAATGAGACTTAAAAAGGAGTCAATAAAGACGGTTTAGAAAGAGCAAAAAAAAAAAAGGAACATGCGCAATGATTTCCAGGCAGATAGAGCAGTGGGACTCTGCAGGGAACTAACACCAGAATGTGTAAGATTCAGTTACATTTTGTCCATTTATCTCGCACCAATACAGTTAGTCAAATACACTCTAATAAGATCTTTCTGCAGAGAGTAGAGAGTACAGTTCAGTCCTATTTATTTAGTACAAAACAACCGCATTTAGTTGGTCATATAATGTCAAATGGGGGTAATTTTTATTCAAGGAGCACTTTGTTGTGTAGCCAGAACACAAAGCACTCAAAAAGCAATCAATCAAATGTATGCCAAAAAATGCTAAGCTAAGTAGATAGAAGATATATTTTTAATTTAGTGATTTATTTGACAGGGATAGATCCAAGAAACATAGATCAAAACAATCTGAATTTGCAACGCATGCCCCTAGAATGATCTAGATTAAATGAAAAGTTAAAATTAATAGTAATTATGATCAAATTATCGACTAGAGATATAAAACAACATATTCAAAACTACTGAATCAACATAATTACTATTTGTAAAAACCAAGTATAGTCCTGGTTCATTTTTAGCCAATTCTTAAGCCAAAATCAACATTTGTATTGTTCAGACATGTACACTTTGATTTCACTTAAAATATTTAACTGAAGAAACACATTTCACATTGTAAATGTAATAAGGAAACCGAAAAAAAAAAAAAGACATACTCTGATGTGAAAAAATTAGGACAATGTACGGCATTTTTGTTCTAACACTTAGACATTTTGATACCAATTTCACCAGGAAAATTTTATTACATGGACACCAAACAAAGCCTGGAAAAGAACTTCAAACCAACTGTGAAGCACGGAGGTGGAGGTGGCATGGTTCAGGAATGCTTTGCTATAGCACAACCTGGCCAGCTCGCCATCATAGAATCCCTATGAATTATTCTGTGTATGAGAAAATGTCAGGTCATGTGCATATAATTTAAACTGAAGGAGAATTGGGCCTTGCAACATGACAATTACCCAAAACATACTAGTATGTGGCCATGGAGGAAAGCCTTGTCCTTGTGAAAGCCTGGGTCTTGATCTCATTAAAATGCTGCGGGGCGACTTGAAGCCGGGTTTACATGCAAAGAAACCCCTGAAACTTTTCTCAGATTGAGGTCAGAGACAGCAAGATGGATCTAATTTAAATTAATTTGATTTAAGGCAACATGTTCTATCAAGTTACTGAATCCCATCTAATAAGTGAAGATGTCCAACAATAAGGAAACCAATTCATTTTACCAGTAAGAGACTTTAAGCTATACCAGCCTCAGTTGCAAAAAAGCTATTCCAGAAGGCCTGAGCTGGTGGTACTTTCCATGGAAAGGTAAAAAAACAGAGAGAATCCATAGTTAATGCTAGCCATGGTTTCATCAATGGTCTCATTCAGGGGAAAAAAAGATGAAGACTGAAGCTCTGAGCCAGAATAATAAAGAACAAGGGATCGCCTATAAAAATGCATGGATATCATATCAGAACATTACAGTGTCACACAGCTCTAACTATATTTTTATTTTCCTTTTACAATAAATGTAAAAATAAGCAGAAATTCAAGAAAATTTGTGTCGAACTTTGTTCTTCTGTTTTTTACTATCCACTCAGTTTTTCTTATATTTTTATTTTTAGCCTTGTGGTTTCCTGCCTGTAACAACAGCTGTGAGGTTTCTTCCACAATTTCTACAACTGCCAACTTCGGAAAAAAAATAAATAAATAAATACAAAAACAAAAAACAGAATACCCAGCTAGGTAAAGAGCCTGCCAGATACCCAAAGAGCGCATCAGTGATTTCAGTGGAGGACCTGGCGGAAGTGTTTGGTAAGTGTGTCTGAAGCGGAAGCCGAGGATAACAGTGTTTCTTGTGTACCGTGTGTGTCCTGCCAGCAGGCAGCCTCTGGGTCGCCTAAGTGTACCATCTGTGGCCAGGTCTGCCATGCTATCACACCTTGTACCACTGCCACGGATGAGGAGGACGTGTTTGAGCGAATGACTTCATGCTTTCCCTGCCAGAGCGCAGTATAGTCAGAGGAGCCAAGAGGAAGTGGCGTCATTTGTTTTTCTGCTCGTTGAAAGAGAAACGAGAAACAAACAGCTAAACTGATGGTTTCAGTTGAATTTTTTAAAATTTCTTTGAGGCATTATTTGCAGAAAATTTGTCATCTTCTGCCCCCTCCGCCCTGCGGGTCACATGTTAAAAATATAAATTCATTTCTTGACATTAGTATTTGTGGAGCTCGGACCACACAAATGATCTAAAAAGTCCTGCCAGGTTTCCTGCAACTCTGCCAAAAATGCAAAATTAAATCAGTATTAGATGGATGTATTTTCAACTGGAAAAAGAACGCAGCTGTAATCTTTCTCACATACATCTTGTTGCATTTACACAAAATAGAAATAGAGACCGACTGCTTCTGCGTCAAAAGTCCCACCCTGCTGTGACAGAACCCCCAAAGTAAGAACACTGATGCATCTCAATGTGGATTTAAAATATTTTTAGAGTTTTACAGAGCACCATTCATATTCGCATAATTCAAACGATGGATGTCCTGATCAGAATTTATTCGTAGCTGATACCGGTTCAGGTTATTCCCAGTCCGATGCCCAGCCTGATGCTGCATCCAAATCAACCTACTCACAGTGTCATGACAAAGTATATGTCCTTTAGATTTAGTTTTTTGGGGTTTTTTTGGTTCCTCATTTTTAAAAATTTCAGGTCATCAAACTAATTTTAACATCAGACAAAAGCAACCAGAGTAAAAAGAAAAAGTTACCAATGATTTATAATTTTTGAAGAGAGTGGCTGGGTGGTAGCACAGTTGGTGTTTGTTTTGAGCATGAAGTCACTGTAGCTCAATTGGTCGCATGGTTCAAAACATGGGGGGAAAAGAAGCAGCTTATAGTCCGAAAAATACGGTATAAAATATCAGTGCAGTTCAAGTTAATTATTTGCAGGAAAAAAAGTCAAGCTAACCTATCCCTTTGCTTTTGACGTTTTAAGCGTTTCAGCTACTTTCTACAATGATCAGAGCAAATCACGCTACAGAGACATATTGCTGCAGCAGTTTACTTACTATTAATGTCAAAAGAGACAACATCTCACTCAACACGTCGAGAATTTTGTAAGTGCAATCTAGTACAAGTCATGATTTTTTTTTTTTTTTTATTGGTTGCACAAAATACACCCTCATGAATTGCATCCAATATAAAGTCTAATTTGTACAGAAATTCAGGTCAAGCTCAGACTTGAGGAACCTCATCAACAGAAGTGCTAAAAAACACATCTGTTGATGGCTATAGTTGATGATAAAAAAGCTGTAATTGTGATATTTTATAGATTTCTCTATTATGGTCAAAAAAACAGAAAATAAAAATTGAAATGTTGACTAATAACATTTAGTCAGATTTTGTCTGACTAATGACACATTTTCAAAGCTCAGTGACTATTAGAAAGGGATGGTAAGGTCATTTTATTTATCTAGCCCATTTTCAGCAACAAGGCAACTCAAAATGAGTACATGAGTTGGAAGGAAATATAACAAAACAACAATCCAAAGGAAAGAGCAAAAGAAGCAAAAAGAAAGCAAAAACGTATTTCCTCATTTCTAAGAATAAGTAGTCTGTGACTTATAAATTAGTAGGAGTTTCTCTGGATCCTTGTTTTGATAATGTTGATCTAAGGTAATGAGTAGTTTCTCTAGATAAGATGTAGAAGTTTCTCTGGATCCTTAGTTTGTTCTAGAAAAAGATAAAAGTATTTTATACTACATACTGGGTCCCCATGTTTAGTAAGAATTTGATTTTATAAACTAGTAGGGGTTTCTCTGGATTTATGACTTGATAAAACCAGATGTTGGTTTTCCATGTTTGGAAAGATTAAAAAGGCATAAAACTACGTGTTGGTTCTCCACGTTTCATTCTATAAAGTAGGTGGTCCTAAATGCTGATCTACGGTAATGAGTAGGTTCTCTACACGTGAAAGGAATCAAAATGAAATAAGGAAAAGTCGCAGCAGAGAAGGTTTTTGGTCAGACCCAACATGCAAGTCGCTGTCAGCTGTAGAAATCAGAAAAGCATGTGGACTGAGCTCTGCGCTGCTCTCACAGGGATCAATGCTATCCATCACTGCACACTTTGCAACATGTTCCATCAACTAAACACAAACCCTGACAAGAAGCGCCGCAGAAAAACGTCACTGTTTAAGCCGGTTACTTGTTCTCTGGAACCGCACGTAATGACAGGAAAAATGTGCTGCAAGCCGCTCAAAACACATACTGTGCGAGTATGGTGAACAAGAGATTTTTAACCGTTTCCTTTAGTCACATCTGGAAAAATGTGGATTTCTGCATTTGCCCAAGACAACAGCCTTTCCTCAGAACTCGACATTCTTGTTGTCAAGGTGACAGAGGTCCAAGAACCTTTTTAGCTGGACTACAGGATCTCTTGGCCCTAACAGGATTTTTTTATTTTTTATTTTCTGGAAAGACTACAGTCGGTGAAGCACTCCACAGATCTCTAATGTGTGGGAGAGTGGCCAGATGGCAGAAGACGGCAGCTTTGAGCTTGCAGAAAGACACCGAGAGGCTCTAAGTGCACGATGCAAAAGACTGTCGTCTGACGGGATGAATGCTGAGAAGTTGCAAGACATTTTTAGACCATTTTCTGGAAATCATTATAAAGTGAAGGATTATCATTGACTCACTGAAATTATGATGGCAGATTGATGTTCAAAGATTTGCAAAATGTGTATACATATAAAAATAATTAAAAGATTAACACTAAAATATCCAGATATTTGTTTTTAAAAGCAACTCCACAAAAGTGACACTTAGTGCAATGGGATAAGGTTGAAAAATGGACTGTTAAACAAAAATGAAAAGGTCTTTAATAGCCAGAAGAGTGGAAAAGATAAATTAAATAGAATTAAATGGACACATATATGTTTATTTGTAATTCTTTATAGTTTTATTACAGATGTACAACAACTATTGAAAATCTGGACCATGTAGAGACAGACGTTTTTCCTAAGTCCAACTGCAGACAGCATATCCTGGACTTCTAGGCTTCTTTCTTCTTTGCATTAAATAAGGTTGCCTTTATCCGATGTTAAAGCTGTTTTCCAACATTAGAGTTAGAAAACAATTTAAAACAGAATTTAAATCTGTGCAGAGGAAAGTACTTTTTCACAGTACTGTAATATTTTGGCTTTTTTTTTTCTTTTCAGTGACTGTGCATTGACTGTGTCAAAAAATAACTCTCAGATTACTGGTTCAGAAATCATCCAAGCATTATAAACAAACAAAAAAATGTATATGACTTCATTTAGACGCTCAAAGTCTTTTGCTAGAGAGCAAAACAAACTATGGAATATGGCACCTGAGGGTGAAGCATCGCCATCCCTGTTTAGGCTCAACAGATGAATGAACAGGTGACAAAATATGAAAACATTCAGGGGGCTTATGAGCATTTCATTCAGACTGGGAGGATTAGAACGACAAGACAGGCCAGAGAACATCTAGAGATCCGAGCTGTAATCCAGAGCCTGATGTCCTCCTAATTCTAGGTGTCCGAATCAAAAACTGCACATGCAACGAGAAGTTCACTTCAGCTTGAGCTTCCTGCAGAGTTTTATTTAATCTGTTTCCAAACCAGGGGAAAGACTCCTTGAAGATCACATAAAACAGAAGTACACATTTTGACAAACAGAGCCGCGTAGAGATTTATTTTTCTTCTTTCTTTTACAAAGAAATAGACACTAGACTGTGGGGTGTGCACTAGACTGACATGACACTGTCATAAACATGACATAACACCTGTCATGAACATGAAGGGGTCCTTATGAATGTTTATGACTGTTGTCATGAAAGTGTCATTCACTAAATAATGACACATTTAATGCAAAGTTGGTTTAAAAGTTGCATTAAAAGTCCATTAAAAGTGCCAACTTTGTATTAGAGTGCAGAAATTTACCAAATCATAATTGTGTCATATCAGTCTTCAAATAAAGTGTTACCAAGAAAGGTTAGCATCAGACAAACTTTTCAAATGATGATTTCCATTTTCAAGAGGAGAAGTTATTCAAACTAAATGGTAAATGTTTGAAAATGTTGCTTCCTAAGTGTAATTTGTTTTGTCGGGGAAGAAGTGGTTGAGCCAGATGTGGCATTTGCTCTGGATATTTGTCCTTTTACGTAACTCAAACACACTGTATCTAAAAGATGACTGGGCATTCTCATTTACTCATTTCTAGTAAAAAGCAAAATTTACGGTTCCATTAATTGGAGCATTTCACCCCAGCTCTGAAAAACTATAACAGCCCCCAGTCATCATACTGCCACCACCATGTTTGATTAGTACTATCATGCTTTCATCTAGTTTTACACCAGATGGAAGGGAAGGCACATTAAATCCACTTTACTTTGATGGGGTGGGGGGGTTTGTTAGCATACTTTCTGTAATCTTAAAATTTCTATTGATGTGATTTCTTCATCACGGCTTTTTATAAAAGAAATCATCATTCGAAAACAGTTTTTGTATTAACTCAGGATTTCTACCTCTTGGCATTAGCATTTGTTTAATGATCACAATCCTTAAAGTGTGACAGAAAAGCAAAAGCGGATGAAATATGTGGTGTATAAAAAAATTCTACTTCAAACGTTAATAGAAATGCTTGCATCAAAATATGCCCTCAGTTTTCTTTTAGTCTTTTTCGGTACGAATCAAACAGAGAGCACAACGGATTCATCAGTATTGCAGTCCTCTCAGCCATAAACTTTCCTCCCTAATGTGCACACATTTGTATGTGTAGGTGTTCAGACATCTTTAATCCTCAAACAGGAATTATGCCTCCATTTATATTTATGGACGGATTTAGAGTCTCTGCAGTGTTATTGTAATAAATCTGCGAACGTAATCTTTGACCCGAAAGAAAATTGATAAGGTGGAAATGGAAAACAGGGTGTTATGTTTTCTTTTTGATCTGAGTAATATAAATTACAGAAGGAGAAGCAATAGGAAAAACACAGCGACATCATCACCACAGACAAACTTCTTTTTTTTTTCTTTCCTTTTTTTTTTTTTACACATATCAGTGGGATTTAAACAATCAGAATTTACATCTGCTTGGTTCAGGTGCAACAAAATGACATAATAAATCTTAGAGTGGCTTTTAAAGTGTTGGAGGACCTTAATTTAACAAATGATTCTATCATTCAGGTGCTTCAAAGTTTGGTGTTTACTCAGCTGTATTTGCCTTTCTTTTCAAATGCTGTTTGGGCAGGCTTAGATAAGTGGGTTTTAACTTTTGCTTCTATTCACTGTTTGTGTTAGATTAAGGCAGGAAAACCACTTGCTCAACTTTTCAGAGTTGGTGCAGCCAGATTTTTCCAAAAACAAACTACCAGAGAGTTTGTTCTTCCTCTCATACCACCAGTATGAAGGGAGGAAGCCTGTTCATGTCCATGACACCCACATTTGCTTTCAGCAAACATGTTTAGTCCCATACTCTGACAAAATACGGACTTGTGTGTGTTTTATATTTTGTGTCGTAAACAACACAAACATTGTTATATTTTACTAGAATTTTTTTGAGGTAGTTTGAGGCAAGGTAGTGCATAACTGTGGAAGAAGAGTGACACATTCAACGTTTCAACAAGGCAAATTTGGAAAAAAAATGTGGCATACGTTTGTATTCAGCCACACCAAGTCACTAAGTTACCCTTTATGTAATGATGTCAAAGTTTGCAAATATGAAAAAAAAATAGAAACCAGAGAATGAGGTGCTGAAAAGGTTACAATGTTTCCATTTTTATTCTCTACTGTTTCGCACGTCATGAGTTAGAAATAGGTTTGGCAACTGCAATGATCTTAAGAATTGCAAAATTGATCAAAATCCTTCTGGGAGGCAAATTTCCAGCTACCGTCGAACTAAATTTCCAGCTTTACTAAGTTTAGAAGCCCAGTGGCTCCTATACTTAAGAGGCAGAAATGCAAATCTGGATGAAAAATCAGAACAATATTGTCCTCTCAGTAGTTGCAGGGATTTTCAGGTGTTCAAAAGCGGATGTTGCTGTTTGCATTTAAAATATAAATAGTCCCGAGTCAGACAGAACAGTATGAGAGCACTGTTTTTCTATTCTACTACAATATTAAAATTGGCCCAACATGTGCTGCGTAAAAATAGAAAGAAAAGAAAAAAACATACTCACCAGCTGGTCCAGGTTCAGGACCCGACACTATCTTTTTCTCACAGTTTGTTTTTTTTTTTGTTTGTTTGTTTCCTTCTGCATCTAAATAAAGACTAAGTCATTTTTGAAGGTGAAAGAACTGAAACAAACAGCCTCAGCAATCAAAGCTTTTAGATCCAACATTGATTTTTTTTCTTCTTGATGTGGAAAACAGCTTTAACAGCATTTATCCCCAGAACAGAAGTCAATTCACAAGACAGGACATAAACTTGGCAAATAATAGCAAATCTAAAGCACTACAGAAGTAAGTTATATTGTTAATGTGCATCTACGATTGTGTTAGTTTTGTAATCATTTTATGCATTCGCTGTCTCTCCTTTATACATGTTTTTTTTTATTATTATTTATTTATGAATGCCCACCTCTGGAGTAGATTGTGGGCTGTTTAGTTAACATTGAGAACATGTTTAGTTACCTTATTGGGTTTTGGTTAGTAAAAAAATATTTAATCAAAAGAATTCTGAGCCAGGTAGTGTAGAAAAAAAAATGCAGTGCATACACTATTTCCTTAAAAGTATAATCAAATTAAAAGAACTTTACCCAACCAGTTTATTGGGATAACAGCTTATCTTGTTCTGATTGTCTCAATATGTGTCATTTATTTTGTCAATTTTCCAGGTGAAATTGTGCATATGTTTTACGCACTGGCAATTATTTAGGCTCCCGTGTAGGCATCTAGACTAAATCAGCCATAGAGACAGAAAATCAGACGTCCCTGCTGAGGTGCAAAGCACAAATGGATTATGACAAATCTCTTGAGTCTTGATAACTGACAGGTTTACAGCTGACATTACACACATTTTACCATGCATGTAATGTAATCCCAAGCACTAATTATGCCATTAAATCAGAATCTGACATTTATCAAAAAAACAATTTGCACTACATAAAGGCAGCCTCTTTCACCTTTTTTCTTTACTAAAAATGAAGCTCAATCAATAAGTTATATCACTTATTCGCTCTCTTGGGGTGTTTTTTTATTTTTTTTATTTTTTTACAGTTCTTTGGTAGGAAAGTAAACACATTTTCATACTATCTGATAAATGTAAAAGTGTTTCTGCAAAACACATCCAAAGATGGGCCTTAGATTAACTCAAAGGATGTGAATTAACCAGAGGCTTACGTGATTACACCATCTTAATAATGTTAGTCTATGTTAACTTCTGAATTCAAAGAAAGGGCAAAAATATATATATTTCTGTCATCTGTCATGTATGAAATACTCTACAATTCTAGCCTATGAACAATAGCTAATGCAAAGCTGACAGGTAGAAAAGTTAAAATGTTAATCTCAAATATTTGCTTTCTAAAGATCAGCAAAGATCTCACGGTGTTTAGAGTATCAAGCAGGATTGGTGTGGATGAAAGCGTCTAGAAAGATCTAGAAAAAAGCAGAAAAGACTCAAAACTCCACGTGGAAAAACTGCATATGGTCAGTGATGCTGCTTACCTTTCATTAATACAAGTAAATGAAAATTGCAGTACTCAGAGTGCCATTGTAGTAAAAAATAAAATGACCCCACTCTGAAACACCCAATTTCATGATTGGTAAGGAATGTAGGCTTCAGTGTCCTTCAGGAGGTTTTAATTGGAGGAGACGTAGCCTAGGTAGTTAAATAATGTCACATTGTTCTGTCTTCGTAAAATAATTGAGAACATAACCAATTTGCTTTGTTATGCTTAGATTCTCTCCTGTCGAAAATGTTCTTTTCTTTCTTCAGTTCTCAAACTATGTGAAACCTGAAGGGATACAGTCCCGTGTGTGTTTATTAAAAAATCTGAATAAATTATGTGAAACGCCAGGATCAGACGGACTATGGGTCCCACTAATCCAACCAGTTATGTACATTTATGTACTTTATTTATGCACAATGTGAATTTCTTAGGCATTACAAGTATAAAAGATATTGCAGAACACGATAAGTAAATATGACACGCTAGCTAAGATACTTATCAGAGGATCCTTGTGGTAGTTGGTGTTTTATGTTTCAGCAGACCCAAAAAAAGAAATATGAAGGCGGCTGTTGGAGCACGTATTATGGCACTGCTCATACATTTGTTAAAGCAACAGTACAATCTGTGCAAACATTTTGTTTGGGGTGAAAATTGTGCCTCCACAGTCTCTAATTATAACACGCTATTCAGTGTTTCGAAATTTGTTGGCAGCAAGGATACAAATCACTTCATTAAACATAATTACATAATTGAACTGTTCACACATTTTTTTTTTTACATTTATTTTAATCCTAATTAGTCGATGTATAAACTTTTTTCTTATTTCTCTTCACTTAAGTGTTTGACCTGCTGATTTAATGCCATGCCATGTTTCCAGTCAGAGATAAATGTGCAAAATATTTTGTGGTGTCACATCTGATTTGTGTCATATACAAAATTATGATTCAATAAAACTGACTTACTCTGTTTTCTTAAAAGGTTTTCAAATAATTCTTATTTTTATGCAAATGTACGTAAAGCTACAAATCTGTTTAAAGTCATTCAAAAAGACATAATGATATTGTTTATATTTTCATTGGTGACATGCATTGCATTTAGTGACACGATCACTGACAGTGTGTGATCGTGAGATAATCGTGGTGCAGGTGCATTCATAAAGATGTGAAAAGGCTGCCATCTAGTGGTGCCCATTAATCCTTACAGACAGAGTGCGTTCTGACTTCACATTTTCCCTGATCTGTGATATATAATAAATAATAAATATAATAAAAAGAATATCTTGTTCTATTTATGACATTTTTACGTATGGTCAGAAACAAAATCTCTTCTGGGGAAGCAAAGTCTTACAGGGGGTTAGTAGACAACAACTCTGAGTATAAAACTAATAACCCCCTGAACCCCTTGTGTATTTTTTGTTAATCTTGAATCATTTAATCTAGTCTGTTTTTTGTTCCTTCTCATAATTCCTTGGATTCTGTAAACAGTCTGGTGTGCACAACAGAAGAGGTTTTTTGCTGATCTGACAAACAGGCTGACCTTTCTGTTTGATAAACAGAAGTTGACCTTTTCACTGAGGTAATGCCTGTTGCCTTTTTTTTTTTTTTTTTTTTTTTTTTTGCAGAAACTCTAATTTAACATTTGGCTGCAAACTGTAAATCAGATGAAAAACCCATTTTTGACTTAAACAATATTCATAGCATGCTAACTACACCGTCTGGATACTGTCACATTGGTGCAATGCAAACAAAAACAGGAACAATGTCCGGTTTTACAAAACACAAGACACCAACATACAGCTCAGTGCGCCGTAGAAAATCTGAATTACAGATCTACTTGTTAATCAAACTGGGGCAGTGATTTGATTAGCAATTTAATTTGCTTCACAGAGAGCAAATTAAATTTCTGATATTACAGTGAATATCAGAAGGTGAACAGCTTACATTTCAAACAAAAATATTATTCTTGGATTAATTATCCTTTTGGAAGAAAATAGATGTAAACACACCTGACACCCATTTCATTTTTCTGTCTGACAGGAAGACTTTTATATCACCACTGATTCAATAGGATGTCTGGGATTCAAGCTTATATCAATTCACTCTATGTGCGTTAAATGTGAATAACTGACAACTTTAAATAAATGAAACCAAGTTTGGATTGGGAAGATCTCTATCTGACAGTCAAATGGGGGGAAAAAAGAATAAAGTAGATGGTTTGGAGCACCTTTGAATCTACAGTAAAAGTGAAAAATCCACCTTCAAGAGAATAAGACCTAAAATCTGCCTGTTGATGTACCTAAATTTCCTGTTGATCTAATTTGCTTGGGCAAAACAAACTTGTAGTGGTTGGACTAGGACACCAAAACCTGCTTTGACCCAGGGACCCACAACCCTTTAAATGCAGCCCTGCAATTTTTATATACCAATTTTCTCACCGAGTTCAAGTTATTTATTTATTTTTTATTTTTTCACAGTATGACAGGCAAATATATTGAAGTCTGATTCAGAAATCCAATAAAAAGTTTCAAGATTCTGAAAGCATTGGCTTTTAAAAATAGCACATCAAAGCTAAACATAGGACAAATATGAATAGTAGAAATTAAATGTAAAGAATTTAGAGGAAAAAGATCAGAAAAACAGAATTAGGTTGAGGACTTCACATGTGTACGGAAGAGGATTAGGGCCACCAAGAAAAAAAAAAGAGACGAAAGAATTCTGAGATTTTTGCATGTTTGACCAAGGTAATTGGTCAATTTCTTTATAATTTATTTCACACTGACTGTTCTACTCCTAGTTGGACAAACTCAACAAATTAAATTTGTGTTGTTTTTACATGTTTGACCAAGCTTGTGACGCTATTGGTGTATTTTAGTATGCTGTACTGGTGCAGAGTGATCAAATATATCTGTAATTAATTTATGTCTGTGTTTTAAAAAAAAAATTAAATTCAGCTCCATTTTCCTGCATCGGATCGGTATCGGCCGATGGTACACCTCAGATATCGGTATCGGAAGTGAAAAAAAAGTGGATCCTTGCATCCAGCAAGATACTTTTTCACCTACCTTAAGATTATTCTTTATCATAGAAGGTATCCAACCTATACTCTCTGTTCCTCCATACCATCTAAGCCTGAGGCAGGAGTTGAGCTTAAGAGGCCGTCATTACATCTCTGCACTGGAAGAAACTGTTAACTCCATTAGATGGAATCCGTAGATGTCTCGGGCCAATGACCACTGCAGGGGAGACGGATGTCTGCCCCAGCGCCGTAAATCTCCGTGCTCTGCTCAGCCGCAGACGAGCACTGTGGCGAGGATTTGTTTAATCTCGTCCCACTGGGGGAAACGGCGCAGCAGAATCACGGGGCTCATATTGACACCACCGTCGCTCGAACCCTGAAACTCTCTTCGAGTTCAGCCGTCGTCCCGGCGAAGACCTCGCCTGTGGTCAGCGCGAGCCCTAATGCGCACTCGCCTTCAAATTTTCATAATTGTTATTTCCGAAGAGCAGAATTAGCGTGTTGTGTGTGACCTTCAGTCCAAACCCAGAAATCCATATAATAATATGAAAGTGTTAGAACTATCCATCCATCCATCCATTTTCTATACACCCTTCGTCCCTAATGGGGTCGGGAGGGTTGCTGGTGCCTATCTGCGTTCCGGGCGAGAGGCGGGGTACACCCTGGACAGGTCGCCAGTCTGTCGCAGGTGTTAGAACTAGAATGCATTAAAAAGTGGTTCTACAAAGTATTTTTCAACGGAGCCTGAATACAAATGCATACCACAATATTCAGATTTTTATTTTGTAAAGATAATTTTGAAAAACAGTTCCTTTTTTTCCCCCTTTTTGTTTCTTCAGCTAGTTTTAAATAGTTTTCACGTGTGTTTGCTTGTTCTTATTTGTTATTATTAGTTAAATATTGATTAGAATTAGTTTATTTTTTATTAGTTATTATAGTTTGTTCTTTTATACTTTGGTTAATTTTTTTATAGCTTAGGCTACATAGAATATTGTGATTGTATATTCATCCTTTGGGTAATGAATATGCAACAGAGGATACTATTTTCAAAATATTCTTCAATTATTATTGATCAACCGACTGACTCTGGTGTCTTTTTTTATGGGCTAGTGCATAATTGCCACCAGGAAAGATTTGAAGGGCTGTAATTTGCTGATAGCTCCCGGGAACTGCTTGTGAGTGTGTGTGTGTTTGGGGGTGTTGCTTGAAAGGCTAATAAAGGGATTCATAAACACGGAAGCAAAACATATTATATCTACAATTTCAGTATGTTCTAGTTAGTTTTATAAATGCACACTGTAGTTCCTGTTAGCTAAGATTCCCCCCAATTAATTACCGTTTTTATTTATTTCAGTTAACGAAAATGTTTTCCCAATTTCAGTTTTGGTTACTTCGTTACTTTTAGTTAACTATAATGACTTTGGTCCACACGGTCTCCAACAATCGGTCCAAAGTCAATATTTAGTCTTTCGGCTTGGTGTTCAAAAAAAAAGCACAATTCATATTCTTCCACCAGGGGGCGCATGTTGTAGTCCACTATTGTGTACAGATTAACTCCCCTTCATCTGTTGTTAATGTTAGATTGTCTTCGTTTTCCAATCCTGCTTTTATATGCAGTGTGTTATTCTCCCCACGAATTCATTAGTGATTGGTACAGTTTATAAATAGTTTTCTAATGTGATTTATCCTTATGTCCTGTCTTTGCAGGAACGTTATGAGCATATTGTTAGGCTTCTAATTGGACGCTCTTTAACATGTGATAAAGAATATCGTTGCCTCACAGCTTGACCTCACCCTTCTGTGAATTCCCTTCCAAATTGTTCGATTGTTTAAGAAATAAAGGACGTTTTCATGTCTCAGTAGCAGCGGTTTGTCTTTCACAACGGTCTTCAGTTGCTAAAACATTAGCGGCTTGATTTGTTGCCCCCCCCGGAGCGCAGGTGACAGGAGAGGGGCAGGAATGCAGAAAGGCCATCAAACTTGAAGGTTGTAACTGCTGACAACAGCTGGAGACGGTGATGTGTGTTTCTCGTGTGGAACCCGAGGGCATCATCAGTCAGCATGCAGCGTGTCCCGGGAAGGCAGCTGCAGTGAGAAGGCCGAGGTGACCGAGGGTGGGATGGAAGGAGATCACTTGGCTTCGTAAATCAGTTTGAAGAAAGTTTCCCCTAAAGCAGCACTGTAGAGAGCACTGCAGTAGACAAACCAAAGTTCAAGGCTTTTGTTTCTTTCCTTCATCACCTGTGACGTTTCTGCACAAAATTGATCTTTATGATTTTTCTCTCCAGATAGGGCCTTCTTGATATCAGAAGGTCATTTTTTTCATACAGGTAACTTCATGTAGTAAAACCATCCACACTGAAGAGTGTTGCAGTTGGTTCCATCAATTAGAATTCAGCCGTCGAAAAATGTCCGCCACCAAGCATAGAACTGTCACTTTCAGGTTGCCAGACCATTTCACGGTTCCTCTCTAACAAAGATAACAAAACGCATTACTGTGGAGTTGGACAGCCTGAATTCACAGAGGTTAGCGAGCACAACCACCTGCAAATATCTGCAATATGCAAATACTTGAGACCCCTTCTAAAAATGCTTGCAATGTTTCATTTTAATAGTTTAAGCACCATATATATTACAATATACATTAGTATTCACAGTGGAAACTGTCTTAGCACTACCGCAGAAGTTAATGTCAACAGTCTTCCTTCTCTCCACTGTTGGGTTACATCCAATAAACACCAAGAAAAATGAATGGCGCTCCTGGATTGGCTGCTTTACAAAGGTGCCAGCCAATACAATGTCAAGGAGCTTTGTGTTTCCGTTTCCCAAGATGCCTTTTCTTTCTAATATTTTAGATATGCTGTATCTGCAAATAGGCAGATTTTCTTTGAATGATTTGATAGTTATGTTGCACAAATTAAATCCGTGAATAGGTGCGGTAGCAAATAAAAATCACAGCATGTAGTGAGTGTATGTTCCCACGTCACGTCATTCAATCTGCACTGGACTTGCCCACAACTTGAGCAGATATAACCATAGACTAAAAACAAACAAACTACATTGCATTGTAAGTCGATCAGCATTTTTCTCCTCCTCTTTCCTTTTGAATGGACAGTTGACAAACGAGGACATTGTTTCCATTTATAGAGACAGAGGGAGAACTGCATGCCAACGAGTGGAACACTGTGGTCCAGCTGACCCAGGAATAAAATGAACATGGTCACCAAAAAGTCCACAATCGGTTTGCATGAGCCCTAAAATGACACAGTGTCACTGTCTAATCTTAACAACTACTAACTTGGAGAAATTATACTTTTAAAAATTAAATAAGTAATCAAACAGTCTTTAGAAAGTTTTCAAATATTGATAGTTTAAATCAATGCAGACGTTTCCAGGATCCACTCCAAAGAAGAGATTGGTTGATTTTTTTTAAATTAATTAATTTATTTATTTTAAATAAATATTTAAATTTATTTATAAATAAATTTATTTTATTTATTTATAAATAAATACATTTATTATTTATTTATCAATAAATAAATAATAAATTACATTAATTAATTAATTTAATTAATTTATTTATGGTCGCCAAAAGGTTATTTATTTAAATAAATAAATTTATTTTATTTATGTAAAATAAGCAAATTTATTTATATAAAATAAATGTATTTATTTATTTATTTATTTATTTATTTATTTTAAATAAATAATCAAATTTATTTATAAATAAAAAAAATTATTTATTTAAAATAGATACCTTCTTTATTTATTTATAAATAAAATATTTATTTATAAATATATTTATTTATAAATAAAATATTTATATATAAATATGGATATTTATTTATAAATATATTTATTTATAAATAAAATATTTATATATAAATATTTTATTTATAAATATATTTGGCCTGGAGAGACAGGCCAAATATGTCTCTCCAGACATATTTGTCCCACCCAGCCGCAGTAAAATTGCATGTCTTTACAATTACAATATACAATCAATCATTTTAGATTCCCTTATTTTCCAACTGCTGGAGGAACACAAGGGGAAATAACCAAAATACAACCTCAAATGAGTAAGTAGACTAAAGGAACCTAAATAGAACAAAGAAAAATAACTAGAAACAAGAAATAAACATAATTAGAATCACTAATGAAGAACAGATGTGGAAAACAAGGCAGAATTAAATGGAAACAACTAAGGATCACCAAAAGAATCTGAGGAGGACAGTGGCGGAACAGCAGCCTTGGAGGACGATGGCGGCGGAGCGGAAACCTAGGAGGATGCCGGCGACATAGTAGAAACCTCGGGGAACATTGGCAGTGGCCGAGAGACCAACAGGACTCGCTATGAATCCCTGGAGGTCAGCCTGGAGATCAACAGGACTCGCTACTAAGCCCTGGAGGTCAGCCAGGAGACCGACAGGACTCGCTACGAATCTCTGGAGGTCAGCCTGGAGACCGACAGGACTCGCTACGAAGCCCTGGAGGTCAGCCTGGAGACCGACAGGACTCGCTACGAATCTCTGGAGGTCAGCCTGGAGACCGACAGGACTCGCTACGAATCTCTGGAGGTCAGCCTGGAGATCGACAGGACTCGCTACGAATCTCTGGAGGTCAGCCTGGAGATCGACAGGACTCGCTACGAATCTCTGGAGGTCAGCCTGGAGATCGACAGGACTCGCTACGAATCTCTGGAGGTCAGCCTGGAGATCAACAGGACTCGCTACGAATCTCTGGAGGTCAGCCTGGAGATCAACAGGACTCGCTACGAATCTCTGGAGGTCAGCCTGGAGATCAACAGGACTCGCTACGAAGCCCTGGAGGTCAGCCTGGAGACCAACAGGACTCGCTACGAATCTCTGGAGGTCAGCCTGGAGATCAACAGGACTCGCTACGAATCTCTGGAGGTCAGCCTGGAGACCAACAGGACTCGCTACGAAGCCCTGGAGGTCAGCCTGGAGACCGACAGGACTCGCTACGAATCTCTGGAGGTCAGCCTGGAGACCGACAGGACTCGCTACGAATCTCTGGAGGTCAGCCAGGAGACCGACAGGACTCGCTACGAATCTCTGGAGGTCAGCCAGGAGACCGACAGGACTCGCTACGAATCTCTGGAGGTCAGCCAGGAGACCGACAGGACTCGCTACGAATCTCTGGAGGTCAGCCTGGAGATCAACAGGACTCGCTACGAATCTCTGGAGGTCAGCCTGGAGACCAACAGGACTCGCTACGAATCTCTGGAGGTCAGCCAGGAGATCAACAGGACTCGCTACGAATCTCTGGAGGTCAGCCAGGAGACCGACAGGACTCGCTACAAAGCCCTGGAGGTCAGCCTGGAGATCAACAGGACTCACTACTGAGCCCTGGAGGTCAGCCTGGAGACCGACAGGACTCGCTACGAATCTCTGGAGGTCAGCCTGGAGATCAACAGGACTCGCTACGAATCTCTGGAGGTCAGCCAGGAGATCAACAGGACTCGCTACGAATCTCTGGAGGTCAGCCAGGAGAACGACAGGACTCGCTACAAAGCCCTGGAGGTCAGCCTGGAGACCAACAGGACTCGGTATGGACTCAGCAGTCCAGCGGGCCTCAAGCTCTCCTGCCAACATCTTTCAAGCATTAAGCTCTTCCGCTATCAGCCCCCTAGTGTCAAGCTTCCCCTGACACCGCAGTCCTGTTGTCCTCCTGTTGTCCATTCCACTGCCACCGATAATCAAGTGTGAAGCCTGGAGCCCTTATGACACTTCTTTACTTAAAAGTAGAATATTTCAGTCCAGTATCTGAGAGTGTCAATACAGCCTCCGATCGCACGTTTCAATATAGGCGCCTGCTCTTGTGGCTGTTCTGAAACTGGCTGGATGTTTTCCTGGGTTTCTTCTTCTGATGTCTCCTGGTTCTGCTGTTCCATTTTTTTCCTCATACAATGGTTCAGATTTTCTAATTCAAGCTGCAGCACAGTGCGCATATGCTCCGAGGCAGCGCTTTTCTCCTCCACGGCAGCCTTTTCCTGCTCCAAGGCGTCGATTATTTTTTCCAATGCTGAGCTTTTTTGCTCCAGAGCAGCGCATTTCTGCTTCCGGGCCGCGTTTATTTGCTCCAAAAAGAGGTATTTCTCCTCAAAATAGATTTTTTCACGCTCAAAAAAGTTGCCTTCCTCTTCCAAGATGTCGTTTACCTGCTTTAAAGTAAAGATTTCCTGCTTCAGGGTAATTCTTTCCTTTTCCAAGACAGTGATTTTCTGTGCCATGTCGGTGTTTCTCTGCTCCAGGGTGGTGTTTCTCTGCCCTAGAGCAGTTTTTTCCTGCTCCAAGGAGTTGTTTTTCTGACCGTGGTCGTTGTTTTCCTGCTTCAGGGCAATGTTTAACTGCTTCAGGGCGGTGTTTTCCTTCTCCAGGGCGGTGTTTGCTTGCTCAAGGGTGTTGCTTTTCTGTCCGAGAGCAGTTTTTTCCTGTTCAAGTTTATTGTTTTCCTGCTCCAGTGTATTTCTCTCCTTTTCTAAGGCAGTGATTTTCTGCTCCAGGTTGGTCATTTCCTTCTCCAGGGAATCGTTTTTCAGACCCTGAAGGGCAGTGTTTTCGTGCTCCAGTTCAGTGTTTTTCTGACCCAGGGCGGCGATTTTCTGCTCCAAGGCAGTGGTAATTTGCTCCATTGTGGTGGTTTTCTGTTCCAGAGCAGTTTTTTCCTGCTCCAGAGAGGTGTTTTTGTGCCACTGTCTGGAGTTTTCCTGCTCCAGGGCTTCAATTCTTTTCTCTAAGTCACATATTTCCTGCTCCAAGGTGGCGTTGTTCTCCAACAGTGCGGTACATTCCTCCTTCCGGGTGGCCATTCTCTTCTCCAAGGTCCTGTTTTCATCCATTAGGGCGTAGTTTTCCTTCTCCAGGCCGAACTTTGCTTGCTCAAGGATGATATTTTTATGTTTTATATAATTTTTTTTATGCCCCAGAGTATTGATTTCCTCTTCTAAGGAAGTGATTTTCTGCTCCAGTGTGGTGTTTTCCTGCTCCAGTGTGGTGTTTTCCTGCTCCAGGGCTCTATTCTTTTGCTTTAAGGCAGTATTTTCCTGCTCCAGTGTATTTCTCTCCTTTTCTAAGGCAGTGATTTTCTGCTCCAGGTTGGTCATTTCCTTCTCCAGGGAATTGTTTTTCAGACCCTGAAGGGCAGTGTTTTCGTGCTCCAGTTCAGTGTTTTTCTGACCCAGGGCGGCGATTTTCTGCTCCAAGGCAGTGGTAATTTGCTCCATTGTGGTGGTTTTCTGTTCCAGAGCAGTTTTTTCCTGCTCCAGAGAGGTGTTTTTGTGCCACTGTCTGGAGTTTTCCTGCTCCAGGGCTTCAATTCTTTTCTCTAAGTCACATATTTCCTGCTCCAATGTGGCGTTGTTCTCCGACAGTGCGGTACATTCCTCCTTCCGGGTGGCCATTCTCTTCTCCAAGGTCCTGTTTTCATCCACCAGGGCGTAGTTTTCCTTCTCCAGGGCGAACTTTACTTGCTCAAGGGTGATATTTTTATGTTTTATATAATTTTTTTTATGCTCCAGAGTATGGTTTTCTTTTTCTAAGGTAGTAATTTTCTCCTCCAGTGTGGTGTTTTCCTCCTCCAGGGCACTATTCTTTTGCTCTAAGGCAGTTTTTTCCTGCTCCAGGGTATTTTTTTCCATTTCCAAGGCAGTGATTTTCTGCTTCAGAGCAGTTTTTTCTGTCTCCAGGGTGCTGTTTTTCTGCGTCAGGGTATGTTTTTCCTTTTCTAAGGAAAAAGAAAAACACTCTGTTTTCTCCAGGGTGGTCTTGTCCTTCTCTGGGGCAGTGTTTTCCAGACCCTGAAGGGCGGTGTTTTCCTCCTTCAGCGTGGTGATTATTTGCTCCAGGGTGGTGCTTTTCTGACCCAGGGCAGTGTTTTTTCTCTCCAAGGCACTATTCTTCTGCTCCAGGGTGGCGATTTTCTGTTCCAGATTGGTCTTTTCCTTTTCCAGAGCAGCGTTTACTTGTTCAAGGGTGGTGCTTTTCTGCCCTACAGCAGTTTTTTCCTTCTCCAGGGCAGTTTTTTCAATCTCCAGGGCAGTGTTTTTCTGGCCCAAGTCGGTAGTTTTCTGCTCCAGTTTGTTGTTTTCCTCTTTTAAAATTTTGTTGAGGTCGAACACCTTTTTAAAGTCCTCCTCTTTCTCGCTAAGCAGCATGTCTTTCTCAACCGTGGCTTTTTGTATGTTTGTAAGTTGGATCCTCAACTCCTCATTTGATTTTATTAGAGTCTGTCTCTCTATTGACATCCTATTGACTTCTTTCAGGATCCGTTGGAGCTTTAGGGTCTCTCTTTCTAAGGCTTGTTGTTCACAAGCAGAAGTCGACGGCATACCGCTTTCACTCATTGTTTGTTGTTTTTTTTCTTGACAATTCCAAAAACTTCTAAATGTTTTTCTTTATTGGTTTGTTAAGAGTTGACTTGAAAAGCTTTCCGTTTCAATCTTTAGTTCGGAGACAATCCTTCTATTTCCTCTCGCTCTCTCGTCTGAAATGGTTATGACGGTAGATTTCAAGAGTGCAGCTTTTTGATGCACTCCAGTGCATCACTCTTTGTGACATCATTTCGTGTGATGTCACAAATTGATGTCACCACCTCAGCAGAACAACTAGAAAACTGCTGAAGTTTGAATCAAAACAAACTTTATGGCTGAATGCAGCTCGGCTTAGCTGATGGCTATTGGAGACAGTTGAGCTGGTAACATATCTCCAAGGCTAAAATACGCACTTGAGAGACAGCGACTCTTGAGGACAATGGACTGGCACAGCAGGGTACCAACGGTGAAAAGGAAACATTGCGCCCGAAAACAGAAAAAGGGGAAACGGGCGGGCCTGTTGACCCAGATGATGCCAAGGAAGCCGCTAATTCCGACTCCCTTTCTGGCCAATGGTAATTACTGAAATTCGTGGTTTGGGTAATGTTATCATTTACCAAAACTATATGAGTTACAACAACATTTAATTTCCCTTTGGGATCAGTAAAGTTGAATTTTTAAGGCAAAATTTTAGCAATTTTTTTTCCTCTTTTTGTACAGTTTCTAGTGAAAATAACTTAATAAGAAGACAAAAACTGACCAATAAGCAACTTTTAAGCAAGATATAGAAGCTTGTTTAAGTAAATAATTCCTTAAAATTGCTGAAGAATTATTAGTTCGATTGACAGAATATGATACTTAAAACAAAACATTTTTTCCCCAGTTATAAGTGAAATAATCTGCCAATGGAACTAGTATTTTTTCATCAATATTAAGGAATCACTGACTTAAAACAAGCTCCTATATCCTCCTGAAAAGTTACTCATGAGTTAGTTGTGGCTTATCTTAAGTGTACTAAGATGTTTGCACAATAAACTAGACTAAAACTACTTGGTAAGATTTAGTGTTTTTGCAGCGAGGGAGCTGAAAACAATTGGAAATCATTTTTATTTCCAAAAGATGTGAAAAATTATGCTAAGTTATGCACTAAAATAGGGCATACTGAAGTTCATAGTTATAATGTGGCAGGGTGCTCCATTGTGGTGCTCTTCTCTGGGCCTTTTCCCTTCATAAAGAAACTTTCCAAAGACACCTGATCTGTTTCTTACTCATTTTGCTGCTTATGGCTCCACGTTTGTGCGCAAGACGTAACCGAGAGAATCCGGTTGAAGGATTTTCAAAATAAAAGATCCTCCAGACTCGGATAATACGTTAAACGGAAATATTTCATTATTTCTTGTGCGGGCCGGTACCAACTGGTCCATGGCCCTGGGGTTGGGGTCGACTGCTTTACGTTACAGGGTTTCCCCAGATAACTTGCTAGGTTTGAAACGCCTGCCATGTTTTTGAGTTAAAAGCTGTTAAAAGTTGACAGGAAATTTGAAAATATCCCTGGATAACTATGTGTTATTGGAAGATTAATAAAGTCTTAAAAAATGCAAACATTAAAATAAAAACTAAAGTTAGTAGGTGATAGTTAGCCTTGTGGGGGTCCACTTAAAGCCTGGTGACCCTCCAGGCTTATAATACTCTGAGGAAAATCCTACATCAGTAAAAACATCATGCAGTCACTAATTATGAAGTAGGCAAGAAGCATTATATAATGAATCATCAAGCAAATACACATCCAATACGTTGAACAATGTTAAACTTACAATTCATCAAAGGCAGCTCTAAGCATGTGGACTTTAAGCCTGATTTAAAGGAAGTCAGTGTTTCGGCTATTTGGCAGTTTTCTGGACGATTTGTCTGGATCTTGGAGTAATTTCAGTTGGCCGGAGCCTCTTGGGGAAGGTTCACCACGGTATCACGTTTTCTCCATTAGTGGACAAAGACTCACACTGTGGTCCACTGGAGTCCCAAAGTCTGAGGTCTGATTTTTTTTAAAAACTTGTCCCAGACGGACAGGCCAGCTTGGAAAAGGGTTTTGTCCCTTTATGAATAAAATTGTCAGTTGAATAAAATAATTTGACTTTGGCTACTCTTTGAAGACATTGTAAATATCTTTATTTTAGGCCACCTGCCTAAAATAAAGCTCTGAGTCATTTTTTGCCAAAAGTGATTTATTGTTTTTGTCTTTTTTTTGTTTTGTTTTGTTTTTTTGCCTAAAACATCTTTTGGAAAGAAAGAGTTGCTGATTCCTAAGCCACTGAACCCTGGAGAAACAAACTCCTTCACTGAGTAAAAATAAGTTTAAATTTAAATCTGCTGGCCGTATGATTCATTTGAAGTTACAAGTTGGAAGTTGAAGGTAGTTCACTATTAATCTCTATGCAAAGTTATCTGTCACATGCAAACATCTGTGTTTGAGCTGCTGCTTGCCTGATTCTGTATGGTGTGTTGGAGTAGTCATAGCACTAAGTGAGACTAGTAACAATTGAATACAAATGGATTATTTTTCAGCTTTTTATTCATAAAACACTTTTAAAAACCATGCATCTTTTTTTCCCTCCGTGTCAGAATTAAGCATTACATTAAGTTGCCTTTGTTTATGGCAGGATTTTCAAAGGCCATATTTCCTATGATACCACAAATTCAGACAGCAAGAGAGCACCAAACATGGGGCCACAGAGATAGAAGTCTGTATCCTTTGACTAGACATTAAAAAAAAGTTATCTTAATGATCCTGATGGTTTTTACTGTTAATGGAGTTGAGAGTTCAAATACTGTTTTAAACTAAAGCCTAAACTCAAGCTGGTTTTTACTATCCTTGCCGCATAGCTTTTCCCCCCAAATCTATTTATCGTTTTTTGTAATTACACTTTGCAGGTGGGGGAGCAGCACATGCATTATTTCTGCTGGTAAAATCAAAACAAAAGTAGACTAGTACAGTACTGACAATGAAATCCATGTGCAAAGAGTTAAAAATGTTTGCAATAGGATAGAAAACTTTATCAAAGTAGCACACTGAACTCATGTCTTGTACATAAACGCATTTTTATTCAGCCTGATAGAGGTTACACATGAAAAAAAAAATTCTAAGAGAACTACTTCCCTTTGTGAAGCTAATGATATGACTGTTTTAATCAGCTTCATATCCCCATTTGACAGCTTTCAACATTAGCTGCCGTAGGCTGCGAGGAAAAAGCATAATCACATGCTACAACTGACCTGAGGCGTGTTTTTAAATCTTTCTTCAAAAAAAAAAAAAATATCCCCCATCATCAATTATGATTAAACACTAGGTGATAAGGAATGTTATTTTGGAAATGCAGATAAAAATAAAATTTCTCTGCAGCAGCAGAAAGCAAGACAAGAAATTGAATATTTAAAAAAAACAAAAGAAAACCGACCCCCAAACTTTGTTCCCAGGTTGCTACCGTATATGAGGCAATACCAAAGAAAAAAATAAACTTTCGCACTCCAAAGTAGCTTTAACACCAAGAATAACTCAAAACTCGCTGCTGCGATTCAGTCTCACAACCCTCCGACAAAGAAATGCAAACAGAAACTACATCTGTGGTAATCAATATTACAGAAGGTCCGTTACGATTTACAGTGCCTGCAGATCAGCTTTGGAGCCTAATATTAGGACTGATTCAAAGACACAAAGCAAAGACTTGTGAGAAAGAAGAAGGGGAGAATCTTAACATATAACTAGTGTTAGTCCTTAACTTGCAAATTTCACAAATTCCAGCAGGACGATTGACAGGACGTGCCTCCACAGCAGGTCCACACATCGAGCATTGTTTGTCTGATGCATCCTGAAAATGATCAGTTCACACCATGATATCCTTCCTCGTGTTAAAGTAAATAAATGATCACAAAAATGTTGTCAGTAGCGTACTTCAAATAATAACACATACCCTCTAAAGGTTAAACAAACAAACAAACAAAAATGTGCCAAGACGAGTAATTGAGTATCATACAATGTTGGTGAACACTGGGTTTTAAGTTTACTGTGTTGAAAACTGATTTCAGCAGGTTCACTCATTACGTTAATCCTAAATTACAAAGCTCAGCCACATGACCTTAAAACCCAGCCCAAAATGCAGAGACAAACAAACTTACCTTAAATAAAGAAAAAGAAAGAAGTAAACAACGAAGAACCAGATAAGCTGGGAATGATTCGAGGGCATGCCGTACTCGGCATAAACGGTTGTATGAGCTCCTAGAGAAAGAAAATATAACAAGAAAAATAATGAAATATTTAAAGTTTCGGCAACCATTGAGGTTCTTAAACACATACAATAATACGAGCCGAAATCTAATCTGTAATTTGAAAATAATGTACAGAGTAGCAAATCCCAGAGTAAGCAGCTCATTGAACTTTATGTCTTGGTGAATTCAGCCCCTCACAAAAAATGCATATTAGTATCACCATGACACTTAAAATCTTTCAAAGCAGGAATGGCTTAAGGCTTAGTGGTTTGTTAAAGAACAACAACAAAAACAGCAGCAGCATGATTAAGATTAGAGTAGATGGGAAGATTGACGGTGCTAAATACAGGACAATCCTGTAAGGCAACTTGTTAAGAGACTGGAAACTAGAGCAAAAGTTCATCTTTTAGAGAGACAATGACTGTAAAAACACAGCCAGTCACAATTGAATGATTTAAATTAAACCATGTCGGTGAGGTAAAATGTCACAGTTAAAGTCCTAACCAAACACCAACTGACGATATCAAAGAAAATATATTCTGAAAAATATTGAAAACAAAAAAAACATACCACTTTTCAGTTATTTTATTTATACAAAATGTTGAAAATTACATTTTCCTTTCACTTCATGTATTCACCGTTTTAAGCTCTTTCCCCATTGTTTGTAGTTCTGACAAAATGTTTGACCAAGGTAATTGGTCAATTTCTTTATAATTTATTTCACACTGACATAGCTTACCATTTTTTTTGCTAGGGATAAGTAAGTTTGGGCTTCCCTGTTTACCCCTGTGACCCAACTCCAGATAAGTAAGATGGATGGATGGATGGACAATGAAATAAATGAATAAATTAATAGATTTGGAAATTAATGTGGAATTAAGTAATTATGATTCGACATTGTTTACTTCCAATTTTGTTTATTAGTTATCTATTTGTATTCACTTGTGTTTTCCCACTTCTTTAGATTGTCATTTACTCTTTAATTCATTTACTTATTCTTTGTCAATTTTGATTGGATCATTTCTTCATATTTCACGACTAACATGGAGGAAAAACCTGAATCAACAAGGAAGTCATATACCGTACTTGCTTATTGGTACATGTATTTTATTTATTTATTTATTTGCTAACACTGGATTTTTTTACCTTCACCGTTGCCATTATAAGCTCAAAGTTCGGCTATTGCAAGAAAGACAGAGATCACCGCTTTGTGCTCAAGTTCTCCCTTTCGCTCGCGGTGCGGTCTGTTCTGCTCTCTAATTGGTCCGCTTACCTGGCGCCTAAATTTTGAACAAGTTCGTACAACGGTTCTCATCTCAGAAGAAGCTGAATTGTGCTCAAACCTCGACAAAGAAAAGAACGCTGTTTGGACCTCGTCAGCTTTCAGCAAATGTAAGTTAAACTCTATTTTCTTCAAACGTAAAAGGCACGGTAATTTGTGTTTCTGGGGAGATTAAATTTTGTTTTTAAGGCGTCATATTGCTTCTTGGAACAATATGCAGTAGAATCATTTTTTGCTACACCTGTAACACGTGTAACTTGTTGGGTAGGTTGAAATTGTTTAAACATGATTACATGTACGTTTTGCTGTAAAACACTAGAATCATTGAGGGGCTATGTGTTGCATTGCAGAGTGCACAGAAACGAGCTCAGTTGTGTATTCAAATGCCTCGGCACCAGTGACGTGCGGTGAGGCACTGACGTCATCAGAATCAGATTTGCAAATAGATGCATAGATTGACAACAGTTTACAGGTTATGTTTCACTTCTGCATCCTTACACATACAAACTGTAGCTCACAAAACACACATTTCCTTAAAAAACAAAACAAAATAAAATAATCCATGTCGAAAGTCGGGATAAGCGAGAGGAAAAAAATCACTATCTCTATTATAATCTATCGCTGCACTTGACTTGCTTCCCGAATCGTTTAGCCTAGCTCGCTGTCACTTACTCGGCAGTTGAGGAGTGAACAAGACGAACGTCTGGGATCTTGAGCGCCCCCTGCCATGAGGCAAGAGAACTGCCTGCCTCACCTCGAACCTGTTCTCTGCCGTTTATAATCGCTCATTACACGAAACACATTACACAAACACAGTTGGTGACAAAACGCACTGTACATTATATACATAAGCTAAATTATTGGAAATAAGTTCACATATTAAATTAGTTTAAACCATTTTATTGACGCCGTACAGCAACATGCTCTCTCCGCTTAGCAGCCAGCGCAGAGCCAGGGGTTGCGCAATCCAAGGTGAGGCAGAGCTCGCTGCTGCCTCACCGGCATCGCTTCCAAGCATTTGAATGGGAAAATAAGAAAATTCAGCGATTTTGAACAAATAAAAATAGAAATTGGTGAAGCTACATGAAAAATAAATATTTTTTAGTACAAACCACCGGATGAATATAACAATTTAAATTACTTTATGATTATGTATTTTCTTTCTTTCCATGATGGCTGGTGAGGCACTGCCTCACCTGCCTCCCCTGACCGCACGTCACTGCTCGGCACAGAATGTAAGCGGACATTTTGTACATATGCAGCGTTTAAAACTCATTTTTACCGAGTTTACAACGTGGCTTCACACTCCGAATCAGCCAAAGCCATTGTTGCTAAATTGAAATGCACCATTTCATTGTGTGGCCACCAAAGCCAAACTGAAAGAAGTCGTTGCTCATTTAAAGGAGCATATAATGGAGTGGTGGCCTGTAGCATGTCCAGTGAAAGCCTGCAAAAAAAGTTTTTAGCGTCAAATCATCATTCACAGTTCACATGTCCCGTAAACATAGAGATTTGTCTGTGGATAACATTGATGTTTTGTACAAGGAAACTACAAGTAAGATCGTTAGTGTGTCAGAAAACGATGGGCCTTCTGAGAGCTTTAATGATGCTCTGACTAATGAAAGTCACGAATTATCTCCAAATTTCAACAAGGATTATCTCAGAAACTTGTGTCTTTTCTACTTGAAACTTCAAGGATAGCTGCTTCTTCCAGCTTCCACAATACAGAACATCGTTGAAGAGATGCAAAATGTGCATGAGCTGGGAATGGATAACACTTTGACTAAACTAAAGTCGCTTTTAAAAGATGACATGTGTCTTGCAGATGATGCTGTTGCTAAAATCTGTGATTGTGTAAGAGATTCAGATTTATTTTCTGTTTGTCATCATGGCCCACTGAGAGCTGTACAAACAGCTGTCTATCATCCTGATTACCATCTGCATTCACTGACAAAACAGACTTCAAGCACTTTGTGTATTAACATAAATGACTTGGTTGACTTTTACCCTTTGACCTCTAAATGGACAACAAGTTGTTCCTCTGAAACACAGTGTGTTTTCAAAATAAAAATGTCTTTATATACCATGATGGAAAGTCCACTTAAAACAGATATGTTGATGTGAACAAAAATAATAAAGAAAAAACAGGGAGAAGTTTGACTAAAAATTTAAGGATGTACATGACTAAAAAGTGTGAATCGGGCACAATATTTTGTTTGACACCAAGTGAGTCTCTTTAATTTGTACATAGTTGAATACGTTATATTACGATGATCTTGTTTTTTTACCATTATTTTGTCTGATTTTATTCCAGAAA
This sequence comes from Gambusia affinis, assembly GCF_019740435.1. Taxonomy (NCBI): domain Eukaryota; kingdom Metazoa; phylum Chordata; class Actinopteri; order Cyprinodontiformes; family Poeciliidae; genus Gambusia; species Gambusia affinis. The sequence continues at coordinate 8,225,257 of NC_057884.1, read as the reverse complement.
TGGCTGAGCAAACATTTTTACGCAGCGCTATCAGTGAAGTGTTGCCCGATCTTGCAGAGGCTTCAAAAGACATTCTCGAAGAGACTTTACAGTCAATTGGAGTAGAAACGTATGATGACTTCCAGTTCATTGTTGAGGAAGACTTGCTGTCAGCATTAAGACCAATTCAAGCCAGAAAGGCACTTGCTGCTTGGAAATTCAGAAGTAAGTAAAATTCTAGAAAAGCAAAAATCAATCATTAAACACTGATATTCATATTCTGTTCTGATAACTTTTTTGTTTTTTTGTTTTTGAAGGCCGGACCCCTGAAACCAGCAGGTCCTCAAGTAATGCATCACCAGATACTCCTCCATCACAGCCGTCTTTGTCCCCGCTAAGTGTGTCATCAAACTCCTCCAGCAGCAACCAGACATCTGCAGCAGACTGGATGGACACCTTTGAGATACCATGGGAAAAGTTCTCAGAAGAACTGATGCAGGCATTAGAGAGAGGTAAACGGCCAAGTCCAAAAATGAGGAAGGAGATGGTCAGGATTGTGGTGTCTGAAATGATGCGAAAAAGTTCTTACTTGGGTAAAAGGAGTTCTACAGAGGTTGCAAAGAAGATGGTGGCAAAATATCCAAAATCTCTACAAGATGTTATCGATGGAGATGTCATTGGCCCTGGCTATCATTCACTCAAACAACTTCAATATCGAATTGAGAACGTGAAGCGATCTACAATGCCTAAAATAAGAAAGCGAAAGCGCTGCTCTGAAAACTCTGACACAAATGAAATTCCTCAGGAACAGAGAGCTGCAATTCAGGACACCTATGGGTGTATCAACTGGAATGTAAAATTCCTTCCTCTTGGAGAAACTGCTGAAAGTCAGCAACAGAAGAAGGACAAGCTCAAGATGATGTCTCTGCAGAAGGAGGCCAATCCTGAGGAGATGAAACAATTACTGAGGACAACTTTCTACTCACAGCGCAAAGATATTAACCAGGGGAAAAGCATTCAAGATGTCTTGGAAGCCTGGCCTGTTTTATTTCATGACATTGGGATGGCTGTACACTACAAGGGACTTACTGGACTTGGATTGAAGGAAACCTTCATGAAGAACATGGATATGAAGGGGAAAAGACTGCTGAGCTACATGAACACTGTTTGTGTGAACAAAAACAAAAGGTTTTTCCAGGCTCAGACAAAGTTGAAGATGTTAAAGGGAGAACTGGACGGTTACTCTGAAGATGTTAAAGAGCTGATGCTCCTACTTCTCTGCTACTTCAATGAAAATGAAGAAGCAATGTTCTTCTGTGTGGAGGACACATGCCTAGCTGAAGAAGTACAGATGGAGAATGTCTCCTTGACTCCCACTATCATTGTGTGTGGTGAGTTCATTTTTGTTTTTCCAGTTTCTTTGACCTGTTGTCTTTTTTGTTGTCTTGTCCCCTTTCTTTGCCCTTTTGTCCATCTGGCATATTGTTTAATATTGTTTGTTTTTTCAATTCTTTTCTTATCCTTCTACTATACTAATTTTTTTGCGTACTTTTCACTTGATTTGTTATGTTTTATATAAATGTCATTGCTTTGTTGTATCAGGAGTCTAAATTTATTTGTTCTTTCTCCTTAGGTCAATCCTGCTTCCATGCTAAACGATTCATGCTGAGTGTGGATCAACAGATTGGAAACAACAACATCTCCTGTTTTATTTCTGCCCTCTGCATGATGTTTGGGAGCTATTATTGTTTTAACATACATTATCCATCGGGGCTGGCGTCTACACTGGAGTTTCTGCAGAGGTATGAGTTTTTTTTTGTTTTTTTTAAATTGGAGGAGTTAAATTTGACTTTTGACCACTTTTATATCTTGAATAAAATGTTTATTTCTGTGTGAGGCACATTTTGATGTAGTTTTCTGTTTGTCCTCTTTATCTTAAGGTGTTTCTTCTCAATCAACCCAGACAAGGGCAGTAAGGTGGAAGAAACCCGTAAAGACTGCCTGTGAACCCCCGTGTACTCACCTTGATCCAGGAACTTTCGGATTATGAGTGGCGTGATGTTTGAGAAAGGACTAAAGTCAGTGAGTTATCAAGACAGTGTTTAATCTTAACAGAGCTGAATAGATTTGTAAATGTATGTTGCATCTCACACCGTGTCTGCTGAAGTTAAAAAAGTTGAAAAGATATATTTAAATTTGTTCAGTGGTTGAATTTTGCACCATGTCAGAAAGGACAAATGATAATTTCATTGAAAATATGTTTTCAATTAAAATGTTGTTGCAGGTCTCGGGTGGAGGGACAGGCAAACAGATGCAAATAACCTGTTTTAACAGGAAAAGAACAAATGAGCCACAGGAGACGGTGTTGCTGTGCTGGTAGCTCTCATCCGAATTTAATCCAGATTATAACAAAATTGTGACTATACATTCACACTTCCACTAGTTCCTCTATAACACAACACCAGCTTATTACTATATCAGGAATTGTAAATAAATGCACATTACAGACGGCTATATAAAACATACGCATTCTTCGCGTACCATCTGAAGAAATACTCCGAGCAGCTAACCGAGAGCTTATTAGCAAACCGCATAATGACGACATAAAATAACACAAACCAAATACACAGGGGACCAACGTCACGACACTTAGTGGAACGACTATGTCTATTACATAACAGTTTTCAGTTTAGACCCGAACCTGTTTTAACAGGAAAAGAACAAATGAGCCACAGGAGACGGTGTTGCTGTGCTGGTAGCTCTCATCCGAATGGAAGGGAGCTTCCTCGACACCGCAATGGACCTTACCAGAGGGGCCGCTTTTCATTGGCTGATGCTCATTCTACGTGGTCACGTGGGTGGCAGTCTCACAAACACGAGCTTTTCGTTAGCTAAGTACAGCATAATAGTAGTTCTGATACAACTTCTACACCTTGAAGCCTGTCTGCTACACAGTCTTACGTTAGCTAAACAGATCAATATACAATGTGTACTGTATCTGACACACACTAAAGATTTTATTTTAGCAGAAAAGGCTTTGGACTAAATTGTTACTCGTGTTAGCCACTCTAGCACAAAGTACAGCTAGTAAATCAACCATCGCTGTGTTCAGGGAAGCGCTGATTAATAATCCATAAATAAATATCAAGCCTGGAAACTTGATATCGTAACGGACTGGATGTTATGTTTTTAACGTAATCTTTGCTCGTCTTCTTGAGGCGCTGGCGGTTGATACGGTAACAAGTGTGCTTAAACTACAAAGAGAGACAGACTAAAAAGGTACGAATGGTTTTGAGTTGATCACCTGTTCGGGTTATTTTACCTTTGTTTACATTTGCTGTGGCTCATTACAGCCGCTGTAGTTTCTAAACGTTGAACTAATTACCTCGTTCGTTTGTGACTATATGTCATTCATAACAAACATCAAAAAGAACAAATAGATTTCATAAAATTTTAACAAACAAATGGCTTCTTTACCTTTACAGAGCTCTTTGGTTCCTCATATCAGTCTGTAGCTTCTCATATTGAGGTCATCAACCAAATTTCAGATCTACCATAACTGACCGACTGACACCTGCTAGCCTCAGGTTTGCAACCAGCTTGTGACTGAGAAACCAGTAACCTCCTCCCAGATGATGACATGAACTTGTTATTTCCTCTGTCCATTGTAGTAGCTGATATATTGTGAAAATCCGGTAGAAATGATGCACTAATGGAGTCATGTTTACATAGAAACAATGCGCTACGAGGCTTTGCTTGTGAGACTTGCGGTCACGTGGGTCGGTTGTGGGCGGAGCTTGGTAAGGTCCATGATGCACCGTCAGTCCCGCAAGAGCCCGCTTCTGCCATCTAGCGGCGCACCCGTGTTACTGCGTGACAATGCTCCAAAACTTCAAAATAACCAAAATCACAATTTAATCAAACAAATGTGGCCACACTTTGTAGGGGGTCACAATGTTTATTTGTTTCTAAAAAGAAATTTGAATTATCATTATAGATACAGTTTATATTGGGCTTCCTTGTGTTTTTAATTTGCATTTACCTGGTAAATGTTTGTTGAAATTTGATGTTTATAGATATTTGAAAATAGAATTGTTTCTAAAAAAGAAAAACTTTTGAAGCAAACAAACATTATTATTAAAATGTATACTGGAAATAGAAATTTATTGTATGTTATAATCTTCAAGCCCCCCCTCCAAAAAAAGGGGGTGAAAGTTGGTTCTCATACTGTTTCTGATAAAGTTAAAAAGGTTGAAGAAATTTATATCTATTCAGCAGGAGCATTTGCTTCATGTGCTTCATGATGTTCAGAAAAGACAAATGAGAACTTTATTGAAAATAAATATTTCAAAGGCATGTAAGTGTATGTTTATTTTTTTAAGATCATAGATACAATTTATATTGGGCTTCCTTGTGTTTTAAAGTTTCCTTTAAGTGGGAAATGTTTGTTGAAATTTGATGCTTATGGATATTTAAAAATATAATTATTAGCAAAAAGAAAATAAATTTAAAGCAAATTTCAGTTTTTCAGAAAGTATAAAAAAAATGTTTTAAATTGACATTTTAACAGTTTTAATCTGTTATTCAAAGGTATTTTATCAGTAGGACTAAATGAAGTTTTTTGTACAACAAACAAAAACTGGGTAAATCTTACTGGAAAAAAGTGTAAAATAACAGCATTATTATGATAATTCATCAGAAAAAGTTGGTTCAAATTACTTGATAAAACTGTTTTATTAACAAAATAACCCTGTTCAAATCACAGTTAAAATTTGTCAAAACTGTGGGACAATCTGTTTATTTCACAATTTAAAACTGTAGTAATTACTGTTTGGTCAGTAAAACAGTTTACATGTTCACTGTGTTTTCTACTGAATTATTCTGGCAACCACAGCTGCCAGTTTATTTTGTAAAAACAACAGATTTTTTTTACAGTGTAGTTGGACAAACTCAACAAATTAAATTTGTGTTGTTTTTACATGTTTGACCAAGCTTGTGACGCTATTGGTGTATTTTAGTATGCTGTACTGGTGCAGAGTGATCAAATATATCTGTAATTAATTTATGTCTGTGTTTTAAAAAAATTAAATTTAGCTCCATTTTTCTGCATGGGATCGGTATCGGCCGATCCTTGCATCCAGCAAGATACTTTTTCACCTACCTTAAGATTATTCTTTATCATAGAAGGTATCTAACCTACTCTCTGTTCCTCCATACCATCTAAGCCTGAGGCAGGAGTTGAGCTTAAGAGGCCGTCATTACATCTCTGCACTGGAAGAAACGGTTAACTCCATTAGATGGAATCCGTAGATGTCTCGGGCCAATGACCACTGCAGGGGAGACGGATGTCTGCCCCAGCGCCAGAATCTCTGTGCTCTGCTCAGCCGCAGACGAGCACTGTGGCGGATTTGTTTCATCTCGTCCCACTGGGGGAAACGGCGCAGCTGAATCACGGGGCTCATATTGACACCACCGTCGCTCGAGCCCTAAATCTCTCTTCGAGTTCAGCCGTCGTCCCGGCGAAGACCTCGCCTGTGGTCAGCGCGAGCCCTAATGTGCACTCGCCTTCAAATTTTCATAATTGTTATTTCCGAAGAGCAGAATTAGCGTGTTGTGTGTGACCTTCAGTCCAAACCCAGAAATCCATATAATAATATGAAAGTGTTAGAACTATCCATCCACCCATCCATTTTCTATACACCCTTCGTCCCTAATGGGGTCGGGAGGGTTGCTGGTGCCTATCTGCGTTCCGGGCGAGAGGCGGGGTACACCCTGGACAGGTCGCCAGTCTGTCGCAGGTGTTAGAACTAGAATGCATTAAAAAGTGGTTCTACAAAGTATTTTTCAACGGAGCCTGAATACAAATGCATACCACAATATTCAGATTTTTATTTTGTAAAGATAATTTTGAAAAACAGTTCCTTTTTTTCCCCCTTTTTGTTTCTTCAGCTAGTTTTAAATAGTTTTCACGTGTGTTTGCTTGTTCTTATTTGTTATTATTAGTTAAATATTGATTAGAATTAGTTTATTTTTTATTAGTTATTATAGTTTGTTCTTTTATACTTTGGTTAATTTTTTTATAGCTTAGGCTACATAGAATATTGTGATTGTATATTCATCCTTTGGGTAATGAATATGCAACAGAGGATACTATTTTCAAAATATTCTTCAATTATTATTGATCAACCGACTGACTCTGGTGTCTTTTTTTATGGGCTAGTGCATAATTGCCACCAGGAAAGATTTGAAGGGCTGTAATTTGCTGATAGCTCCCGGGAACTGCTTGTGAGTGTGTGTGTGTTTGGGGGTGTTGCTTGAAAGGCTAATAAAGGGATTCATAAACACGGAAGCAAAACATATTATATCTACAATTTCAGTATGTTCTAGTTAGTTTTATAAATGCACACTGTAGTTCCTGTTAGCTAAGATTCCCCCCAATTAATTACCGTTTTTATTTATTTCAGTTAACGAAAATGTTTTCCCAATTTCAGTTTTGGTTACTTCGTTACTTTTAGTTAACTATAATGACTTTGGTCCACACGGTCTCCAACAATCGGTCCAAAGTCAATATTTAGTCTTTCGGCTTGGTGTTAAAAGAAAAAGCACAATTCATATTCTTCCACCAGGGGGCGCATGTTGTAGTCCACTATTGTGTACAGATTAACTCCCCTTCATCTGTTGTTAATGTTAGATTGTCTTCGTTTTCCAATCCTGCTTTTATATGCAGTGTGTTATTCTCCCCACGAATTCATTAGTGATTGGCACAGTTTATAAATAGTTTTCTAATGTGATTTATCTTTATGTCCTGTCTTTGCAGGAACGTTATGAGCATATTGTTAGGCTTCTAATTGGACGCTCTTTAACATGTGATAAAGAATATCGTTGCCTCACAGCTTGACCTCACCCTTCTGTGAATTCCCTTCCAAATTGTTCGATTGTTTAAGAAATAAAGGACGTTTTCATGTCTCAGTAGCAGCGGTTTGTCTTTCACAACGGCCTTCAGTTGCTAAAACATTAGCGGCTTGATTTGTTGCCCCCCCGGAGCGCAGGTGACAGGAGAGGGGCAGGAATGCAGAAAGGCCATCAAACTTGAAGGTTGTAGCTGCTGACAACAGCTGGAGACGAACCCACGAATTCATTAGTGGGTTACATCCAATAAACACCAAGAAAAATGAATGGCGCTCCTGGATTGGCTGCTTAACAAAAGGTGCCAGCCAATACAATGTCAAGGAGCTTTGTGTTTCCGTTTCCCAAGATGCCTTTTCTTTCTAATATTTTAGATATGCTGTATCTGCAAATAGGCAGATTTTCTTTGAATGATTTGATAGTTATGTTGCACAAATTAAATCCGTGAATAGGTGCGGTAGCAAATAAAAATCACAGCATGTAGTGAGTGTATGTGTGGCGACCACAAAAGTGTGACATATGTGTTTATGACTTGAAATTGTTAACACAAGCTGTGTACTTTATTTTGGAGAAGAGTTTTCCTTTATTCTTTTTTATGTGCTTTGTAATATTTACTCCACGCCAGCAGGGGGCGGGTGGCGGTTTTAGTGTCCTGCTTGTATTTTCCCTCCATGCTGCATGACACTTGAACTGAACAAGCCGTTTCCTCGTTTTTCTCCTGTTCTTCAGGTGGGTAAATATGAAAATAGGTTTTTAATCCAGTAATTAGACATGTTGGAACATATTTGGAATGTTTGTGAACGTATTTGGAATAGTTATGAGCTATATTAGTTATTCAATTTTTTACTTTGTGTCGTTTTGTTTAAAGAAAGTAACTACGCACGGTGTACATGCTAACGTTAGCCATTAGCCAAGTCTGTTTAATACATGCGCTTCACCCACTTCAGTTTATGGTGGAATAACCGTTAGAAACTGAAGAACTTAATGTCTATTTTTCTGTTTTGGCTTTTGTAAGGTCCCCACCACCAGTATTAAAATAGTTCTTTTACCATTAGGATTCAGGATGATAAAAAAGTGACTTTAAAAATGATGTTTGGTTTTATTAAGGACTTTAGTTTATTGAAGGTCAAATGCAGTACTGTCTTAAGTTAAAAAGTAGCTGGTTAATGTAACCACTGTCTAATGCGTTTCATTTGAGATAAATAGCTTAGGAAGCTAATAAGAAGAATGAGTGGATATGTGTTTAGGAAAGAGATGTTTGTTTTGTCCCTAAGAGATGTTTGTTTTTGTCACTTATGGACACTGAAATGTATTAAAAAGGTTGGACTTTGAATATATAAACTATAAAGAAAGAAACTCAATACAACAAGTATGTTTGGATGTAAAACTTGAATAAATTGCTGCATGACACTTGAACTGAACAAGCCGTTTCCTCGTCTTTCTCCTGTTCTTCAGGAGTATATCTGTCAACAGCGGTGCTGTCACTACGGTACCCGTTACATATGTTCCCACGTCACGTCATTCAATCTGCACTGGACTTGCCCACAACTTGAGCAGATATAACCATAGACTAAAAACAAACAAACTACATTGCATTGTAAGTCGATCAGCATTTTTCTCCTCCTCTTTCCTTTTGAATGGACAGTTCACAAACGAGGACATTGTTTCCATTTATAGAGACAGAGGGAGAACTGCATGCCAACGAGTGGAACACTGTGGTCCAGCTGACCCAGGAATAAAATGAACATGGTCACCAAAAAGTCCACAATCGGTTTGCATGAGCCCTAAAATGACACAGTGTCACTGTCTAATCTTAACAACTACTAACTTGGAGAAATTATACTTTTAAAAATTAAATAAGTAATCAAACAGTCTATAGAAAGTTTTCAAATATTGATAGTTTAAATCAATGCAGACGTTTCCAGGATCCACTCCAAAGAAGAGATTGGTTGATTTTTTTTTTATTAATTAATTTATTTATTTTAAATAAATATTTAAATTTATTTATAAATAAATTTATTTTATTTATTTATAAATAAATACATTTATTATTTATTTATCAATTAATAAATAATAAATTACATTAATTAATTAATTTAATTAATTTATTTATGGTCGCCAAAAGGTTATTTATTTAAATAAATAAATTTATTTTATTTATGTAAAATAAGCAAATTTATTTATATAAAATAAATGTATTTATTTATTTATTTTAAATAAATAATAAAATTTATTTATAAATAAATAAAAATATTTATTTAAAATAGATACCTTCTTTATTTATTTATAAATAAAATATTTATTTATAAATATATTTATTTATAAATAAAATATTTATATATAAATATTTTATTTATAAATATATTTGGCCTGGAGAGACAGGCCAAATATGTCTCTCTAGACATATTTGTCCCACCCACCCGCAGTAAAATTGCATGTCTTTACAATTACAATATACAATCAATCATTTTAGATTCCCTTATTTTCCAACTGCTGGAGGAACACAAGGGGAAATAACCAAAATACAACCTCAAATGAGTAAGTAGACTAAAGGAACCTAAATAGAACAAAGAAACAACACCGCAGTCCTGTTGTCCTCCTGTTGTCCATTCCACTGCCACCGATAATCAAGTGTGAAGCCTGGAGCCCTTATGACACTTCTTTACTTAAAAGTAGAATATTTCAGTCCAGTATCTGAGAGTGTCAATACAGCCTCGACGAACGTTTAACATATAGGCGCCTGCTCTTGTGGCTGTTCTGAAACTGGCTGGATGTTTTCCTTGGTTTCTTCTTCTGATGTCTCCTGGTTCAGCTGTTCCATTTTTTTCCTCATACAATGGTTCAGATTTTCTAATTCAAGCTGCAGCACAGTGCGCATATGCTCCGAGGCAGCGCTTTTCTCCTCCACGGCAGCCTTTTCCTGCTCCAAGGCGTCGATTATTTTCTCCAATGCTGAGCTTTTTTGCTCCAGAGCAGCGCATTTCTGCTTCCGGGCCGCGTTTATTTGCTCCAAAAAGAGGTATTTCTCCTCAAAATAGATTTTTTCACGCTCAAAAAAGTTGCCTTCCTCTTCCAAGATGTCGTTTACCTGCTTTAAAGTAAAGATTTCCTGCTTCAGGGTAATTCTTTCCTTTTCCAAGACAGTGATTTTCTGTGCCATGTCGGTGTTTCTCTGCTCCAGGGTGGTGTTTCTCTGCCCTAGAGCAGTTTTTTCCTGCTCCAAGGAGTTGTTTTTCTGACCGTGGGCAGTGTTTTCCTGCTTCAGGGCGGTGTTTTCCTTCTCCAGGGCGGTGTTTGCTTGCTCAAGGGTGTTGCTTTTCTGTCCGAGAGCAGTTTTTTCCTGTTCAAGTTTATTGTTTTCCTGCTCCAGTGTATTTCTCTCCTTTTCTAAGGCAGTGATTTTCTGCTCCAGGGTGGTCATTTCCTTCTCCAGGGAAGTGTTTTTCAGACCCTGAAGGGCAGTGTTTTCCTGCTCCAGTTCAGTGTTTTTCTGACCCAGGGCGGCGATTTTCTGCTCCAAGGCAGTGGTAATTTGCTCCATTGTGGTGGTTTTCTGTTCCAGAGCAGTTTTTTCCTGCTCCAGAGTGGTGTTTTTGTGCCACTGTCTGGAGTTTTCCTGCTCCAGGGCTTCAATTCTTTTCTCTAAGTCACATATTTCCTGCTCCAAGGTGGCGTTGTTCTCCAACAGTGCGGTACATTCCTTCCTTGGCCATTCTCTTCTCCAAGGTCTTGTTTTCATCCATCAGGGCGTAGTTTTCCTTCTCCAGGCCGAACTTTGCTTGCTCAAGGATGATATTTTTATGTTTTATATAATTTTTTTTATGCCCCAGAGTATTGATTTCCTCTTCTAAGGAAGTGATTTTCTGCTCCAGTGTGGTGTTTTCCTGCTCCAGCGTGGTGTTTTTCTGCTCCAGGGCACTATTCTTTTGCTTTAAGGCAGTTTTTTCCTGCTCCAGTGTATTTCTCTCCTTTTCTAAGGCAGTGATTTTCTGCTCCAGGTTGGTCATTTCCTTCTCCAGGGAATCGTTTTTCAGACCCTGAAGGGCAGTGTTTTCGTGCTCCAGTTCAGTGTTTTTCTGACCCAGGGCGGCGATTTTCTGCTCCAAGGCAGTGGTAATTTGCTCCATTGTGGTGGTTTTCTGTTCCAGAGCAGTTTTTTCCTGCTCCAGAGAGGTGTTTTTGTGCCACTGTCTGGAGTTTTCCTGCTCCAGGGCTTCAATTCTTTTCTCTAAGTCACATATTTCCTGCTCCAAGGTGGCGTTGTTCTCCAACAGTTCGTTACATTCCTCCTTCCGGGTGGCCATTCTCTTCTCCAAGGTGTTGTTTTCATCCATTAGGGCGAGGTTTTCCTTCTCCAGGCCGAACTTTACTTGCTCAAGGGTGATATTTTTATGTTTTATATAATTTTTTTTATTCTCCAGAGTATGGTTTTCCATTTCTAAGGCAGTAATTTTATCCTCCAGTGTGGTGTTTTCCTCCTCCAGGGCACTATTCTTTTGCTCTAAGGCAGTTTTTTCCTGCTCCAGGGTATTTTTTTCCATTTCCAAGGCAGTGATTTTCTGCTTCAGAGCAGTTTTTTCTGTCTCCAGGGTGCTGTTTTTCTGCGTCAGGGTATTTTTTTCCTTTTCTGAGGAAGGAAAAACACCCTATTTCTCCAGGGTGGTCTTGTCCTTCTCTGGGGCAGTGTTTTCCAGAAGGGCGGTGTTTTCCTCCTTCAGCGTGGTGATTATTTGCTCCAGGGTGGTGCTTTTTTGACCCAGGGCAGTGTTTTTTCTCTCCAAGGCACTATTCTTCTGCTTCAGGGTGGCGATTTTCTGTTCCAGATTGGTCTTTTCGTTTTCCAGAGCAGCGTTTACTTGTTCAAGGGTGGTGCTTTTCTGCCCTACAGCAGTTTTTTCCTTCTCCAGGGCAGTTTTTTCAATCTCCAGGGCAGTGTTTTTCTGGCCCAAGTCGGTAGTTTTCTGCTCCAGTTTGTTGTTTTCCTCTTTTAAAATTTTGTTGAGGTCGAACACCTTTTTAAAGTCCTCCTCTTTCTCGCTAAGCAGCATGTCTTTCTCAACCGTGGCTTTTTGTATGTTTGTAAGTTGGATCCTCAACTCCTCATTTGATTTTATTAGAGTCTGTCTCTCTATTGACATCCTATTGACTTCTTTCAGGATCCGTTGGAGCTTTAGGGTCTCTCTTTCTAAGGCTTGTTGTTCACAAGCAGAAGTCGACGGCATACCGCTTTCACTCATTGTTTGTTGTTTTTTTTCTTGACAATTCCAAAAACTTCTAAATGTTTTTCTTTATTGGTTTGTTAAGAGTTGACTTGAAAAGCTTTCCGTTTCAATCTTTAGTTCGAGACAATCCTTCTATTTCCTCTCGCTCTCGTCTGAAATGGTTATGACGGTAGATTTCAAGAGTGCAGCTTTTTGATGCACTCCAGTGCATCACTCTTTGTGACATCATTTCGTGTGATGTCACAAATTGATGTCACCACCTCAGCAGAACAACTAGAAAACTGCTGAAGTTTGAATCAAAACAAACTTTATGGCTGAATGCAGCGCGGCTTATCTGATGGCTATTGGAGACAGTTGAGCTGGTAACATATCTCCAAGGCTAAAATACGCACTTGAGAGACAGCGACTCTTGAGGACAATGGACTGGCACAGCAGGGTACCAACGGTGAAAAGGAAACATTGCGCCCGAAAACAGAAAAAGGGGAAAGCAGGCGGGCCTGTTGACCCAGATGATGCCAAGGAAGCCGCTAATTCGACTCCCTTTCTGGCCAATGGTAATTACTGAAATTCGTGGTTTGGGTAATGTTATCATTTACCAAAACTATATGAGTTACAACAACATTTAATTTCCCTTTGGGATCAGTAAAGTTGAATTTTTAAGGCAAAATTTTAGCAATTTTTTTTCCTCTTTTTGTACAGTTTCTAGTGAAAATAACTTAATAAGAAGACAAAAACTGACCAATAAGCAACTTTTAAGCAAGATATAGAAGCTTGTTTAAGTAAATAATTCCTTAAAATTGCTGAAGAATTATTAGTTCGATTGACAGAATATGATACTTAAAACAAAACATTTTTTCCCCAGTTATAAGTGAAATAATCTGCCAATGGAACTAGTATTTTTTCATCAATATTAAGGAATCACTGACTTAAAACAAGCTCCTATATCCTCCTGAAAAGTTACTCATGAGTTAGTTGTGGCTTATCTTAAGTGTACTAAGATGTTTGCACAATAAACTAGACTAAAACTACTTGGTAAGATTTAGTGTTTTTGCAGCGAGGGAGCTGAAAACAATCGGAAATCATTTTTATTTCCAAAAGATGTGAAAAATTATGCTAAGTTATGCACTAAAATAGGGCATACTGAAGTTCATAGTTATAATGTGGCAGGGTGCTCCATTGTGGTGCTCTTCTCTGGGCCTTTTCCCTTCATAAAGAAACTTTCCAAAGACATCTGATCTGTTTCTTACTCATTTTGCTGCTTATGGCTCCACATTTGTGCGCAAGACGTAACCGAGAGAATCCGGTTGCTCATTTAAAGGAGCATATAATGGAGTGGTGGCCTGTAGCATGTCCAGTGAAAGCCTGCAAAAAAGTTTTCAGCGTCAAATCATCATTCACAGTTCACATGTCCCGTAACAGAGATTTGTCTGTGGATAACATTGATGTTTTGTACAAGGAAACTACAAGTAATATCGTTAGTCTGTCAGAAAACGATGGGCCTTCTGAGAGCTTTAATGATGCTCTGACTAATGAAAGTCACGAATTATCTCCAAATTTCAACAAGGATTATCTCAGAAACTTGTGTCTTTTCTACTTGAAACTTCAAGGATGGCTGCTTCTTCCAGCTTCCACAATACAGAACATCGTTGAAGAGATGCAAAATGTGCATGAGCTGGGAATGGATAACACTTTGACTAAACTAAAGTCGCTTTTAAAAGATGACATGTGTCTTGCAGATGATGCTGTTGCTAAAATCTGTGATTGTGTAAGAGATTCAGATTTATTTTCTGTTTGTCATCATGGGCCACTGAGAGCTGTACAAACAGCTGTCTATCATCCTGATTACCATCTGCATTCACTGACAAAACAGACTTCAAGCACTTTGTGTATTAACATAAATGACTTGGTTGACTTTTACCCTTTGACCTCTAAATGGACAACAAGTTGTTCCTCTGAAACACAGTGTGTTTTCAAAATAAAAATGTCTTTATATACCATGATGGAAAGTCCACTTAAAACAGATATGTTGATGTGAACAAAAATAATAAAGAAAAAACAGGGAGAAGTTTGACTAAAAATTTAAGGATGTACATGACTAAAAAGTGTGAATCGGGCACAATATTTTGTTTGACACCAAGTGAGTCTCTTTAATTTGTACATAGTTGAATACGTTATATTACGATGATCTTGTTTTTTTACCATTATTTTGTCTGATTTTATTCCAGAAATGGCTGAGCAAACATTTTTACGCAGCGCTATCAGTGAAGTGTTGCCCGATCTTGCAGAGGCTTCAAAAGACATTCTCGAAGAGACTTTACAGTCAATTGGAGTAGAAACGTATGATGACTTCCAGTTCATTGTTGAGGAAGACTTGCTGTCAGCATTAAGACCAATTCAAGCCAGAAAGGCACTTGCTGCTTGGAAATTCAGAAGTAAGTAAAATTCTAGAAAAGCAAAAATCAATCATTAAACACTGATATTCATATTCTGTTCTGATAACTTTTTTGTTTTTTTGTTTTTGAAGGCCAGACCCCTGAAACCAGCAGGTCCTCAAGTAATGCATCACCAGATACTCCTCCATCACAGCCGTCTTTGTCCCCGCTAAGTGTGTCATCAAACTCCTCCAGCAGCAACCAGACATCTGCAGCAGACTGGATGGACACCTTTGAGATACCATGGGAAAAGTTCTCAGAAGAACTGATGCAGGCATTAGAGAGAGGTAAACGGCCAAGTCCAAAAATGAGGAAGGAGATGGTCAGGATTGTGGTGTCTGAAATGATGCGAAAAAGTTCTTACTTGGGTAAAAGGAGTTCTACAGAGGTTGCAAAGAAGATGGTGGCAAAATATCCAAAATCTCTACAAGATGTTATCGATGGAGATGTCATTGGCCCTGGCTATCATTCACTCGTCAAACAACTTCAATATCGAATTGAGAACGTGAAGCGATCTACAATGCCTAAAATAAGAAAGCGAAAGCGCTGCTCTGAAAACTCTGACACAAATGAAATTCCTCAGGAACAGAGAGCTGCAATTCAGGACACCTATGGGTGTATCAACTGGAATGTAAAATTCCTTCCTCTTGGAGAAACTGCTGAAAGTCAGCAACAGAAGAAGGACAAGCTCAAGATGATGTCTCTGCAGAAGGAGGCCAATCCTGAGGAGATGAAACAATTACTGAGGACAACTTTCTACTCACAGCGCAAAGATATTAACCAGGGGAAAAGCATTCAAGATGTCTTGGAAGCCTGGCCTGTTTTATTTCATGACATTGGGATGGCTGTACACTACAAGGGACTTACTGGACTTGGATTGAAGGAAACCTTCATGAAGAACATGGATATGAAGGGGAAAAGACTGCTGAGCTACATGAACACTGTTTGTGTGAACAAAAACAAAAGGTTTTTCCAGGCTCAGACAAAGTTGAAGATGTTAAAGGGAGAACTGGACGGTTACTCTGAAGATGTTAAAGAGCTGATGCTCCTACTTCTCTGCTACTTCAATGAAAATGAAGAAGCAATGTTCTTCTGTGTGGAGGACACATGCCTAGCTGAAGAAGTACAGATGGAGAATGTCTCCTTGACTCCCACTATCATTGTGTGTGGTGAGTTCATTTTTGTTTTTCCAGTTTCTTTGACCTGTTGTCTTTTTTGTTGTCTTGTCCCCTTTCTTTGCCCTTTTGTCCATCTGGCATATTGTTTAATATTGTTTGTTTTTTCAATTCTTTTCTTATCCTTCTACTATACTAATATTTTTTTCGTACTTTTCACTTAATTAGTTATTTTTTATATAAATGTCATTTTGTTGTATCAGGAGTCTAAATTTATTTGTTCTTTCTCCTTAGGTCAATCCTGCTTCCATGCTAAACGATTCATGCTGAGTGTGGATCAACAGATTGGAAACAACAACATCTCCTGTTTTATTTCTGCCCTCTGCATGATGTTTGGGAGCTATTATTGTTTTAACATACATTATCCATCGGGGCTGGCGTCTACACTGGAGTTTCTGCAGAGGTATGAGTTTTTTTTTTTTTTTTTAAATTGGAGGGAGTTAAATTTGACTTGACCACTTTTATATCTTGAATAAAATGTTTATTTCTGTGTGAGGCACATTTTGATGTAATTTTCTGTTTGTCCTCTTTATTTTAAGGTGTTTCTTCTCAATCAACCCAGACAAGGGCAGTAAGGTGGAAGAAACCCGTAAACCCAGACTGCATGTGAACCCCCGTGTACTCACCTTGATCCAGGAACTTTCGGATTATGAGTGGCGTGATGTTTGAGAAAGGACTAAAGTCAGTGAGTTATCAAGACAGTGTTTAATCTTAACAGAGCTGAATAGATTTGTAAATGTATGTTGCATCTCACACCGTGTCTGCTGAAGTTAAAAAAGTTGAAAAGATATATTTAAATTTGTTCAGTGGCTGAATTTTGCACCATGTCAGAAAGGACAAATGATAATTTCATTGAAAATATGTTTTCAATTAAAATGTTGTTGCAGGTCTCGGGTGGAGGGACAGGCAAACAGATGCAAATAACCTGTTTTAACAGGAAAAGAACAAATGAGCCACAGGAGACGGTGTTGCTGTGCTGGTAGCTCTCATCCGAATTTAATCCAGATTATAACAAAATTGTGACTATACATTCACACTTCCACTAGTTCCTCTATAACACAACACCAGCTTATTACTATATCAGGAATTGTAAATAAATGCACATTACAGACGGCTATATAAAACATACGCATTCTTCGCGTACCATCTGAAGAAATACTCCGAGCAGCTAACCGAGAGCTTATTAGCAAACCGCATAATGACGACATAAAATAACACAAACCAAATACACAGGGGACCAACGTCACGACACTTAGTGGAACGACTATGTCTATTACATAACAGTTTTCAGTTTAGACCCGAACCTGTTTTAACAGGAAAAGAACAAATGAGCCACAGGAGACGGTGTTGCTGTGCTGGTAGCTCTCATCCGAATGGAAGGGAGCTTCCTCGACACCGCAATGGACCTTACCAGAGGGGCCGCTTTTCATTGGCTGATGCTCATTCTACGTGGTCACGTGGGTGGCAGTCTCACAAACACGAGCTTTTCGTTAGCTAAGTACAGCATAATAGTAGTTCTGATACAACTTCTACACCTTGAAGCCTGTCTGCTACACAGTCTTACGTTAGCTAAACAGATCAATATACAATGTGTACTGTATCTGACACACACTAAAGATTTTATTTTAGCAGAAAAGGCTTTGGACTAAATTGTTACTCGTGTTAGCCACTCTAGCACAAAGTACAGCTGGTCAATCAACCATCGCTGTGTTCAGGGAAGCGCTGATTAATAATCCATAAATAAATATCAAGCCTGGAAACTTGATATCGTAACGGACTGGATGTTATGTTTTTAACGTAATCTTTGCTCGTCTTGCGGGGCGCTGGCGGTTGATACGGTAACAAGTGTGCTTAAACTACAAAGAGAGACAGACTAAAAAGGTACGAATGGTTTTGAGTTGATCACCTGTTCGGGTTATTTTACCTTTGTTTACATTTGCTGTGGCTCATTACAGCCGCTGTAGTTTCTAAACGTTGAACTAATTACCTCGTTCGTTTGTGACTATATGTCATTCATAACAAACATCAAAAAGAACAAATAGATTTCATAAAATTTTAACAAACAAATGGCTTCTTTACCTTTACAGAGCTCTTTGGTTCCTCATATCAGTCTGTAGCTTCTCATATTGAGGTCATCAACCAAATTTCAGATCTACCATAACTGACCGACTGACACCTGCTAGCCTCAGGTTTGCAACCAGCTTGTGACTGAGAAACCAGTAACCTCCTCCCAGATGATGACATGAACTTGTTATTTCCTCTGTCCATTGTAGTAGCTGATATATTGTGAAAATCCGGTAGAAATGATGCACTAATGGAGTCATGTTTACATAGAAACAATGCGCTACGAGGCTTTGCTTGTGAGACTTGCGGTCACGTGGGTCGGTTGTGGGCGGAGCTTGGTAAGGTCCATGATGCACCGTCAGTCCCGCAAGAGCCCGCTTCTGCCATCTAGCGGCGCACCCGTGTTACTGCGTGACAATGCTCCAAAACTTCAAAATAACCAAAATCACAATTTAATCAAACAAATGTGGCCACACTTTGTGGGGGTCACAATGTTTATTTGTTTCTAAAAAGAAATTTGAATTATCATTATAGATACAGTTTATATTGGGCTTCCTTGTGTTTTTAATTTGCATTTACCTGGTAAATGTTTGTTGAAATTTGATGTTTATAGATATTTGAAAATAGAATTGTTTCTAAAAAAGAAAAACTTTTGAAGCAAACAAACATTATTATTAAAATGTATACTGGAAATAGAAATTTATTGTATGTTATAATCTTCAAGCCCCCCCTCCAAAAAAAGGGGGTGAAAGTTGGTTCTCATACTGTTTCTGATAAAGTTAAAAAGGTTGAAGAAATTTATATCTATTCAGCAGGAGCATTTGCTTCATGTGCTTCATGATGTTCAGAAAAGACAAATGAGAACTTTATTGAAAATAAATATTTCAAAGGCATGTAAGTGTATGTTTATTTTTTTAAGATCATAGATACAATTTATATTGGGCTTCCTTGTGTTTTAAAGTTTCCTTTAAGTGGGAAATGTTTGTTGAAATTTGATGCTTATGGATATTTAAAAATATAATTATTAGCAAAAAGAAAATAAATTTAAAGCAAATTTCAGTTTTTCAGAAAGTAATAAAAAAATGTTTTAAATTGACATTTTAACAGTTTTAATCTGTTATTCAAAGGTATTTTATCAGTAGGACTAAATGAAGTTTTTTGTACAACAAACAAAAACTGGGTAAATCTTACTGGAAAAAAGTGTAAAATAACAGCATTATTATGATAATTCATCAGAAAAAGTTGGTTCAAATTACTTGATAAAACTGTTTTATTAACAAAATAACCCTGTTCAAATCACAGTTAAAATTTGTCAAAACTGTGGGACAATCTGTTTATTTCACAATTTAAAACTGTAGTAATTACTGTTTGGTCAGTAAAACAGTTTACATGTTCACTGTGTTTTCTACTGAATTATTCTGGCAACCACAGCTGCCAGTTTATTTTGTAAAAACAACAGATTTTTTTTACAGTGTAGTTGGACAAACTCAACAAATTAAATTTGTGTTGTTTTTACATGTTTGACCAAGCTTGTGACGCTATTGGTGTATTTTAGTATGCTGTACTGGTGCAGAGTGATCAAATATATCTGTAATTAATTTATGTCTGTGTTTTAAAAAAATTAAATTTAGCTCCATTTTTCTGCATGGGATCGGTATCGGCCGATGGTACACCTCAGATATCGGTATCGGAAGTGAAAAAAAAGTGGATCCTTGCATCCAGCAAGATACTTTTTCACCTACCTTAAGATTATTCTTTATCATAGAAGGTATCTAACCTACTCTCTGTTCCTCCATACCATCTAAGCCTGAGGCAGGAGTTGAGCTTAAGAGGCCGTCATTACATCTCTGCACTGGAAGAAACGGTTAACTCCATTAGATGGAATCCGTAGATGTCTCGGGCCAATGACCACTGCAGGGGAGACGGATGTCTGCCCCAGCGCCGTAAATCTCTGTGCTCTGCTCAGCCGCAGACGAGCACTGTGGCGAGGATTTGTTTCATCTCGTCCCACTGGGGGAAACGGCGCAGCTGAATCACGGGGCTCATATTGACACCACCGTCGCTCGAGCCCTAAATCTCTCTTCGAGTTCAGCCGTCGTCCCGGCGAAGACCTCGCCTGTGGTCAGCGCGAGCCCTAATGCGCACTCGCATTCAAATTTTCATAATTGTTATTTCCGAAGAGCAGAATTAGCGTGTTGTGTGTGACCTTCAGTCCAAACCCAGAAATCCATATAATAATATGAAAGTGTTAGAACTATCCATCCACCCATCCATTTTCTATACACCCTTCGTCCCTAATGGGGTCGGGAGGGTTGCTGGTGCCTATCTGCGTTCCGGGCGAGAGGCGGGGTACACCCTGGACAGGTCGCCAGTCTGTCGCAGGTGTTAGAACTAGAATGCATTAAAAAGTGGTTCTACAAAGTATTTTTCAACGGAGCCTGAATACAAATGCATACCACAATATTCAGATTTTTATTTTGTAAAGATAATTTTGAAAAACAGTTCCTTTTTTCCCCCCTTTTTGTTTCTTCAGCTAGTTTTAAATAGTTTTCACGTGTGTTTGCTTGTTCTTATTTGTTATTATTAGTTAAATATTGATTAGAATTAGTTTATTTTTTATTAGTTATTATAGTTTGTTCTTTTATACTTTGGTTAATTTTTTTATAGCTTAGGCTACATAGAATATTGTGATTGTATATTCATCCTTTGGGTAATGAATATGCAACAGAGGATACTATTTTCAAAATATTCTTCAATTATTATTGATCAACCGACTGACTCTGGTGTCTTTTTATATGGGCTAGCGCATAATTGCCACCAGGAAAGATTTGAAGGGCTGTAATTTGCTGATAGCTCCCGGGAACTGCTTGTGAGTGTGTGTGTGTTTGGGGGTGTTGCTTGAAAGGCTAATAAAGGGATTCATAAACACGGAAGCAAAACATATTATATCTACAATTTCAGTATGTTCTAGTTAGTTTTATAAATGCACACTGTAGTTCCTGTTAGCTAAGATTCCCCCCAATTAATTACCGTTTTTATTTATTTCAGTTAACAAAAATGTTTTCCCAATTTCAGTTTTGGTTACTTCGTTACTTTTAGTTAATTATAATGACTTTGGTCCACACGGTCTCCAACAGTCGGTCCAAAGTCAATATTTAGTCTTTCGGCTTGGTGTTCAAAAAAAAAGCACAATTCATATTCTTCCACCAGGGGGCGCATGTTGTAGTCCACTATTGTGTACAGATTAACTCCCCTTCATCTGTTGTTAATGTTAGATTGTCTTCGTTTTCCAATCCTGCTTTTATATGCAGTGTGTTATTCTCCCCACGAATTCATTAGTGATTGGTACAGTTTATAAATAGTTTTCTAATGTGATTTATCCTTATGTCCTGTCTTTGCAGGAACGTTATGAGCATATTGTTAAGCTTCTAATTGGACGCTCTTTAACATGTGATAAAGAATATCGTTGCCTCACAGCTTGACCTCACCCTTCTGTGAATTCCCTTCCAAATTGTTCGATTGTTTAAGAAATAAAGGACGTTTTCATGTCTCAGTAGCAGCGGTTTGTCTTTCACAACGGACTTCAGTTGCTAAAACATTAGCGGCTTGATTTGTTGCCCCCCCGGAGCGCAGGTGACAGGAGAGGGGCAGGAATGCAGAAAGGCCATCAAACTTGAAGGTTGTAGCTGCTGACAACAGCTGGAGACGAACCCACGAATTCATTAGTGGGTTACATCCAATAAACACCAAGAAAAATGAATGGCGCTCCTGGATTGGCTGCTTAACAAAAGGTGCCAGCCAATACAATGTCAAGGAGCTTTGTGTTTCCGTTTCCCAAGATGCCTTTTCTTTCTAATATTTTAGATATGCTGTATCTGCAAATAGGCAGATTTTCTTTGAATGATTTGATAGTTATGTTGCACAAATTAAATCCGTGAATAGGTGCGGTAGCAAATAAAAATCACAGCATGTAGTGAGTGTATGTGTGGCGACCACAAAAGTGTGACATATGTGTTTATGACTTGAAATTGTTAACACAAGCTGTGTACTTTATTTTGGAGAAGAGTTTTCCTTTATTCTTTTTTATGTGCTTTGTAATATTTACTCCACGCCAGCAGGGGGCGGGTGGCGGTTTTAGTGTCCTGCTTGTATTTTCCCTCCATGCTGCATGACACTTGAACTGAACAAGCCGTTTCCTCGTTTTTCTCCTGTTCTTCAGGTGGGTAAATATGAAAATAGGTTTTTAATCCAGTAATTAGACATGTTGGAACATATTTGGAATGTTTATGAACGTATTTGGAATAGTTATGAGCTATATTAGTTATTCAATTTTTGACTTTGTGTCGTTTTGTTTGAAGAAAGTAACTACGCACGGTGTACATGCTAACGTTAGCCATTAGCCAAGTCTGTTTAATACATGCGCCTCACCCACTTCAGTTTATGCTGGAATAACCGTTAGAAACCGAAGAACTCGATGTCTATTTTTCTGTTTTGGCTTTTGTAAGGTCCCCACCACCAGTATTAAAATAGTTCTTTTACCATTAGGATTCAGGATGATAAAAAAATGACTTTAAAAATGATGTTTTGTTTTATTAAGGACTTTAGTTTATTGAAGGTCAAATGCAGTACTGTCTTAAGTTAAAAAGTAGCTGGTTAATGTGACCACTGTCTAATGCATTTCATTTTAGATAAATAGCTTAGAAAGCTAATAAGAAGAATGAGTGGATATATGTTTAGGAAAGAGATGTTTGTTTTGTCGCTAAGAGATGTTTGTTTTTGTCACTTATGGACACTGAAATGTATTAAAAAGGTTGGACTTTGAATATATAAACTATAAAGAAAGAAACTCAATACAACAAGTATGTTTGGATGTAAAACTTGAATAAATTGCTGCATGACACTTGAACTGAACAAGCCGTTTCCTCGTCTTTCTCCTGTTCTTCAGGAGTATATCTGTCAACAGCGGTGCTGTCACTACGGTACCCGTTACATATGTTCCCACGTCACGTCATTCAATCTGCACTGGACTTGCCCACAACTTGAGCAGATATAACCATAGACTAAAAACAAACAAACTACATTGCATTGTAAGTCGATCAGCATTTTTCTCCTCCTCTTTCCTTTTGAATGGACAGTTCACAAACGAGGACATTGTTTCCATTTATAGAGACAGAGGGAGAACTGCATGCCAACGAGTGGAACACTGTGGTCCAGCTGACCCAGGAATAAAATGAACATGGTCACCAAAAAGTCCACAATCGGTTTGCATGAGCCCTAAAATGACACAGTGTCACTGTCTAATCTTAACAACTACTAACTTGGAGAAATTATACTTTTAAAAATTAAATAAGTAATCAAACAGTCTATAGAAAGTTTTCAAATATTGATAGTTTAAATCAATGCAGACGTTTCCAGGATCCACTCCAAAGAAGAGATTGGTTGATTTTTTTTTTATTAATTAATTTATTTATTTTAAATAAATATTTAAATTTATTTATAAATAAATGTATTTTATTTATTATAAATAAATACATTTATTATTTATCAATAAATAAATAATAAATTACATTAATTAATTAATTTAATTAATTTATTTATGGTCGCCAAAAGGTTATTTATTTAAATAAATAAATTTATTTTATTTATGTAAAATAAGCAAATTTATTTATATAAAATAAATGTATTTATTTATTTATTTTAAATAAATAATAAAATTTATTTATAAATAAATAAAAATATTTATTTAAAATAGATACCTTCTTTATTTATTTATAAATAAAATATTTATTTATAAATATATTTATTTATAAATAAAATATTTATATATAAATATTTTATTTATAAATATATTTGGCCTGGAGAGACAGGCCAAATATGTCTCTCTAGACATATTTGGCCCACCCACCCGCAGTAAAATTGCATGTCTTTACAATTACAATATACAATCAATCATTTTAGATTCCCTTATTTTCCAACTGCTGGAGGAACACAAGGGGAAATAACCAAAATACAACCTCAAATGAGTAAGTAGACTAAAGGAACCTAAATAGAACAAAGAAAAATAACTAGAAACAAGAAATAAACATAATTAGAATCACTAATGAAGAACAGATGTGGAAAACAAGGCAGAATTAAATGGAAACAACTAAGGATCACCAAAAGAATCTGAGGAGGACAGTGGCGGAACAGCAGCCTTGGAGGACGATGGCGGCGGAGCGGAAACCTAGGAGGATGCCGGCGACATAGTAGAAACCTCGGGGAACATTGGCAGTGGCCGAGAGACCAACAGGACTCGCTATGAATCCCTGGAGGGCAGCCTGTAGATCAACAGGACTCGCTACGAAGCCCTGGAGGTCAGCCTGGAGATCAACAGGACTCGCTACGAATCTCTGGAGGTCAGCCTGGAGATCAACAGGACTCGCTACGAATCTCTGGAGGTCAGCCTGGAGATCAACAGAACTCGCTACGAAGTCCTGGAGGTCAGCCTGGAGACCAACAGGACTCGCTATGAATCTCTGGAGGTCAGCCAGGATACCGACGGGACTCGCTACAAAGCCCTGGAGGTCAGCCTGGAGATCAACAGGACCCGCTACTAAGCCCTGGAGGTCAGCCTGGAGACCAACAGGACTCGCTATGAATCTCTGGAGGTCAGCCAGGATACCGACGGGACTCGCTACAAAGCCCTGGAGGTCAGCCTGGAGACCAACAGGACTCGCTACGAATCTCTGGAGGTCAGCCTGGAGATCAACAGAACTCGCTACGAAGTCCTGGAGGTCAGCCTGGAGACCAACAGGACTCGCTACGAATCTCTGGAGGTCAGCCTGGATATCAACAGAACTCGCTACGGAGTCCTGGAGGTCAGCCAGGAGACCGACAGGACTCGCTACGAATCTCTGGAGGTCAGCCAGGAGACCGACAGGACTCGCTACGAATCTCTGGAGGTCAGCCAGGAGACCGACAGGACTCGCTACGAATCTCTGGAGGTCAGCCAGGAGACCGACAGGACTCGCTACGAATCTCTGGAGGTCAGCCAGGAGACCGACAGGACTCGCTACGAATCTCTGGAGGTCAGCCTGGAGACCAACAGGACTCGCTACCAATCTCTGGAGGTCAGCCTGGAGATCAACAGAACTCGCTACGAAGTCCTGGAGGTCAGCCTGGAGACCAACAGGACTCGCTATGAATCTCTGGAGGTCAGCCAGGATACCGACGGGACTCGCTACAAAGCCCTGGAGGTCAGCCTGGAGATCAACAGGACTCGCTACTAAGCCCTGGAGGTCAGCCTGGAGACCAACAGGACTCGCTACGAATCTCTGGAGGTCAGCCTGGAGATCAACAGAACTCGCTACGAAGTCCTGGAGGTCAGCCTGGAGACCAACAGGACTCGCTACGAATCTCTGGAGGTCAGCCTGGATATCAACAGAACTCGCTACGGAGTCCTGGAGGTCAGCCAGGAGACCGACAGGACTCGCTACGAATCTCTGGAGGTCAGCCAGGAGACCGACAGGACTCGCTACGAATCTCTGGAGGTCAGCCAGGAGACCGACAGGACTCGCTACGAATCTCTGGAGGTCAGCCAGGAGACCGACAGGACTCGCTACGAATCTCTGGAGGTCAGCCAGGAGACCGACAGGACTCATTTCTCTGGAGGTCAGCCAGGAGACCGACAGGACTCCATTAATCTCTGGAGGTCAGCCAGGAGACCGACAGGGGACTCAGCTGAATCTCTGGAGGTCAGCCAGGAGACCGACAGGACTTCTGGAGGTCAGCCAGGAGACCCTCCTGTTGTCCATTCCACTGCCACCGATAATCAAGTGTGAAGCCTGGAGCCCTTATGACACTTCTTTACTTAAAAGTAGAATATTTCAGTCCAGTATCTGAGAGTGTCAATACAGCCTCCGATCGCACGTTTCAATATAGGCGCCTGCTCTTGTGGCTGTTCTGAAACTGGCTGGATGTTTTCCTTGGTTTCTTCTTCTGATGTCTCCTGGTTCAGCTGTTCCATTTTTTTCCTCATACAATGGTTCAGATTTTCTAATTCAAGCTGCAGCACAGTGCGCATATGCTCCGAGGCAGCGCTTTTCTCCTCCACGGCAGCCTTTTCCTGCTCCAAGGCGTCGATTATTTTCTCCAATGCTGAGCTTTTTTGCTCCAGAGCAGCGCATTTCTGCTTCAGACGCGTTTATTTGCTCCAAAAAGAGGTATTTCTCCTCAAAATAGATTTTTTCACGCTCAAAAAAGTTGCCTTCCTCTTCCAAGATGTCGTTTACCTGCTTTAAAGTAAAGATTTCCTGCTTCAGGGTAATTCTTTCCTTTTCCAAGACAGTGATTTTCTGTGCCATGTCGGTGTTTCTCTGCTCCAGGGTGGTGTTTCTCTGCCCTAGAGCAGTTTTTTCCTGCTCCAAGGAGTTGTTTTTCTGACCGTGGGCAGTGTTTTCCTGCTTCAGGGCGGTGTTTTCCTTCTCCAGGGCGGTGTTTGCTTGCTCAAGGGTGTTGCTTTTCTGTCCGAGAGCAGTTTTTTCCTGTTCAAGTTTATTGTTTTCCTGCTCCAGTGTATTTCTCTCCTTTTCTAAGGCAGTGATTTTCTGCTCCAGGGTGGTCATTTCCTTCTCCAGGGAAGTGTTTTTCAGACCCTGAAGGGCAGTGTTTTCCTGCTCCAGTTCAGTGTTTTTCTGACCCAGGGCGGCGATTTTCTGCTCCAAGGCAGTGGTAATTTGCTCCATTGTGGTGGTTTTCTGTTCCAGAGCAGTTTTTTCCTGCTCCAGAGTGGTGTTTTTGTGCCACTGTCTGGAGTTTTCCTGCTCCAGGGCTTCAATTCTTTTCTCTAAGTCACATATTTCCTGCTCCAAGGTGGCGTTGTTCTCCAACAGTGCGGTACATTCCTCCTTCCGGGTGGCCATTCTCTTCTCCAAGGTCTTGTTTTCATCCATCAGGGCGTAGTTTTCCTTCTCCAGGCCGAACTTTGCTTGCTCAAGGATGATATTTTTATGTTTTATATAATTTTTTTTATGCCCCAGAGTATTGATTTCCTCTTCTAAGGAAGTGATTTTCTGCTCCAGTGTGGTGTTTTCCTGCTCCAGCGTGGTGTTTTTCTGCTCCAGGGCACTATTCTTTTGCTTTAAGGCAGTTTTTTCCTGCTCCAGTGTATTTCTCTCCTTTTCTAAGGCAGTGATTTTCTGCTCCAGGTTGGTCATTTCCTTCTCCAGGGAATCGTTTTTCAGACCCTGAAGGGCAGTGTTTTCGTGCTCCAGTTCAGTGTTTTTCTGACCCAGGGCGGCGATTTTCTGCTCCAAGGCAGTGGTAATTTGCTCCATTGTGGTGGTTTTCTGTTCCAGAGCAGTTTTTTCCTGCTCCAGAGAGGTGTTTTTGTGCCACTGTCTGGAGTTTTCCTGCTCCAGGGCTTCAATTCTTTTCTCTAAGTCACATATTTCCTGCTCCAAGGTGGCGTTGTTCTCCAACAGTTCGTTACATTCCTCCTTCCGGGTGGCCATTCTCTTCTCCAAGGTGTTGTTTTCATCCATTAGGGCGAGGTTTTCCTTCTCCAGGCCGAACTTTACTTGCTCAAGGGTGATATTTTTATGTTTTATATAATTTTTTTTATTCTCCAGAGTATGGTTTTCCATTTCTAAGGCAGTAATTTTATCCTCCAGTGTGGTGTTTTCCTCCTCCAGGGCACTATTCTTTTGCTCTAAGGCAGTTTTTTCCTGCTCCAGGGTATTTTTTTCCATTTCCAAGGCAGTGATTTTCTGCTTCAGAGCAGTTTTTTCTGTCTCCAGGGTGCTGTTTTTCTGCGTCAGGGTATGTTTTTCCTTTTCTGAGGAAAAGGAAAAACACCCTGTTTTCTCCAGGGTGGTCTTGTCCTTCTCTGGGGCAGTGTTTTCCAGACCCTGAAGGGCGGTGTTTTCCTCCTTCAGCGTGGTGATTATTTGCTCCAGGGTGGTGCTTTTTTGACCCAGGGCAGTGTTTTTTCTCTCCAAGGCACTATTCTTCTGCTTCAGGGTGGCGATTTTCTGTTCCAGATTGGTCTTTTCGTTTTCCAGAGCAGCGTTTACTTGTTCAAGGGTGGTGCTTTTCTGCCCTACAGCAGTTTTTTCCTTCTCCAGGGCAGTTTTTTCAATCTCCAGGGCAGTGTTTTTCTGGCCCAAGTCGGTAGTTTTCTGCTCCAGTTTGTTGTTTTCCTCTTTTAAAATTTTGTTGAGGTCGAACACCTTTTTAAAGTCCTCCTCTTTCTCGCTAAGCAGCATGTCTTTCTCAACCGTGGCTTTTTGTATGTTTGTAAGTTGGATCCTCAACTCCTCATTTGATTTTATTAGAGTCTGTCTCTCTATTGACATCCTATTGACTTCTTTCAGGATCCGTTGGAGCTTTAGGGTCTCTCTTTCTAAGGCTTGTTGTTCACAAGCAGAAGTCGACGGCATACCGCTTTCACTCATTGTTTGTTGTTTTTTTTCTTGACAATTCCAAAAACTTCTAAATGTTTTTCTTTATTGGTTTGTTAAGAGTTGACTTGAAAAGCTTTCCGTTTCAATCTTTAGTTCGGAGACAATCCTTCTATTTCCTCTCGCTCTCTCGTCTGAAATGGTTATGACGGTAGATTTCAAGAGTGCAGCTTTTTGATGCACTCCAGTGCATCACTCTTTGTGACATCATTTCGTGTGATGTCACAAATTGATGTCACCACCTCAGCAGAACAACTAGAAAACTGCTGAAGTTTGAATCAAAACAAACTTTATGGCTGAATGCAGCTCGGCTTAGCTGATGGCTATTGGAGACAGTTGAGCTGGTAACATATCTCCAAGGCTAAAATACGCACTTGAGAGACAGCGACTCTTGAGGACAATGGACTGGCACAGCAGGATACCAACGGTGAAAAGGAAACATTAAGCCGAAAACAGAAAAAGGGAAGCACGGCGGGCCTGTTGACCCAGATGATGCCAAGGAAGCCGCTAATTCGACTCCTTTCTGGCCAATGGTAATTACTGAAATTCGTGGTTTGGGTAATGTTATCATTTACCAAAACTATATGAGTTACAACAACATTTAATTTCCCTTTGGGATCAGTAAAGTTGAATTTTTAAGGCAAAATTTTAGCAATTTTTTTTCCTCTTTTTGTACAGGTTCTAGTGAAAATAACTTAATAAGAAGACAAAAACTGACCAATATGCAACTTTTAAGCAAGATATAGAAGCTTGTTTAAGTAAATAATTCCTTAAAATTGCTGAAGAATTATTAGTTCGATTGACAGAATATGATACTTAAAACAAAACATTTTTTCCCCAGTTATAAGTGAAATAATCTGCCAATGGAACTAGTATTTTTTCATCAATATTAAGGAATCACTGACTTAAAACAAGCTCCTATATCCTCCTGAAAAGTTACTCATGAGTTAGTTGTGGCTTATCTTAAGTGTACTAAGATGTTTGCACAATAAACTAGACTAAAACTACTTGGTAAGATTTAGTGTTTTTGCAGCGAGGGAGCTGAAAACAATTGGAAATCATTTTTATTTCCAAAAGATGTGAAAAATTATGCTAAGTTATGCACTAAAATAGGGCATACTGAAGTTCATAGTTATAATGTGGCAGGGTGCTCCATTGTGGTGCTCTTCTCTGGGCCTTTTCCCTTCATAAAGAAACTTTCCAAAGACACCTGATCTGTTTCTTACTCATTTTGCTGCTTATGGCTCCACGTTTGTGCGCAAGACGTAACCGAGAGAATCCGGTTGAAGGATTTTCAAAATAAAAGATCCTCCAGACTCGGATAATACGTTAAACGGAAATATTTAATTATTTCTTGTGCGGGCCGGTACCAACTGGTCCATGGCCCTGGGGTTGGGGTCGACTGCTTTACGTTACAGGGTTTCCCCCAGATAACTTGCTAGGTTTGAAACGCCTGCCATGTTTTTGAGTTAAAAGCTGTTAAAAGTTGACAGGAAATTTGAAAATATCCCTGGATAACTATGTGTTATTGGAAGATTAATAAAGTCTTAAAAAATGCAAACATTAAAATAAAAACTAAAGTTAGTAGGTGATAGTTAGCCTTGTGGGGGTCCACGTAAAGCCTGGTGACCCACCAGGCTTATAATACTCTGAGGAAAATCCTACATCAGTAAAAACATCATGCAGTCACTAATTATGAAGTAGGCAAGAAGCATTATATAATGAATCATCAAGCAAATACACATCCAATACGTTGAACAACGTTAAACTTACAATTCATCAAAGGCAGCTCTAAGCAGGTGGACTTTTAGCCTGATTTAAAGGAAGTCAGTGTTTTGGCCTTTTTGGCAGTTTTCTGGACGATTTGTCTGGATCTTGGAGTAATTTCAGTTGGCCGGAGCTTCTTGGGGAAGGTTCACCACGGTATCACGGTTTCTCCATTAGTGGACAAAGACTCACACTGTGGTCCACTGGAGTCCCAAAGTCTGAGGTCTGATTTTTTTTAAAAACTTGTCCCAGACGGACAGGCCAGCTTGGAAAAGGGTTTTGTCCCTTTATGAATAAAATTGTCAGTTGAATAAAATAATTTGACTTTGGCTACTCTTTGAAGACATTGTAAATATCTTTATTTTAGGCCACCTGCCTAAAATAAAGCTCTGAGTCATTTTTTGCCAAAAGTGATTTATTGTTTTTGTCTTTTTTTTGTTTTGTTTTGTTGCCTAAAACATCTTTTGGAAAAAAGAGTTGCTGATTCCTAAGCCACTGAACCCTGGAGAAACAAACTCCTTCACTGAGTAAAAATAAGTTTAAATTTAAATCTGCTGGCCGTATGATTCATTTGAAGTTACAAGTTGAAGTTGAAGGTAGTTCACTATTAATCTCTATGCAAAGTTATCTGTCACATGCAAACATCTGTGTTTGAGCTGCTGCTTGCCTGATTCTGTATGGTGTGTTGGAGTAGTCATAGCACTAAGTGAGACTAGTAACAATTGAATACAAATGGATTATTTTTCAGCTTTTTATTCATAAAACACTTTTAAAAACCATGCATCTTTTTTTCCCTCCGTGTCAGAATTAAGCATTACATTAAGTTGCCTTTTTTTAATGGCAGGATTTTCAAAGGCCATATTTCCTATGATACCACAAATTCAGACAGCAAGAGAGCACCAAACATGGGGCCACAGAGATAGAAGTCCGTGTCCTTTGACTAGACATTAAAAAAAAGTTATCTTAATGATCCTGATGGTTTTTACTGTTAATGGAGTTGAGAGTTCAAATACTGTTTTAAACTAAAGCCTAAACTCAAGCTGGTTTTTACTATCCTTGCCGCATAGCTTTTCCCCCCAAATTTATTTATCGTTTTTTGTAATTACACTTTGCAGGTGGGGGAGCAGCACATGCATTATTTCTGCTGGTAAAATCAAAACAAAAGTGGACTTGTACAGTACTGTACTGACAATGAAATCCATGTGCAAAGAGTTAAAAACGTTTGCAATAGGATAGAAAACTTTATCAAAGTAGCACACTGAACTCATGTCTTGTACATAAACACATTTTTATTCAGCCTGATAGAGGTTACACATGAAAAAAAAATTCTAAGAGAACTACTTCCCTTTGTGAAGCTAATGATATGACTGTTTTAATCAGCTTCATATCCCCATTTGACAGCTTTCAACATTAGCTGCCGTAGGCTGCGAGGAAAAAGCATAATCACATGCTACAACTGACCTGAGGCGTGTTTTTAAATCTTTCTTCAAAAAAAAAAAAAATATCCCCCATCATCAGTTATGATTAAACACTAGGTGATAAGGAATGTTATTTTGGAAATGCAGATAAAAATAAAATTTCTCTGCAGCAGCAGAAAGCAAGACAAGAAATTGAATATTTAAAAAAAACAAAAGAAAACCGACCCCCAGAACTTTGTTCCCAGGTTGCTACCGTATATGAGGCAATACCAAAGAAAAAAATAAACCTTCGCACTCCAAAGTAGCTTTAACACCAATAACTCAAAACTCGCTGCTGCGATTCAGTCTCACAACCCTCCGACAAAGAAATGCAAACAGAAACTACATCTGTGGTAATCAATATTACAGAAGGTCCGTTACGATTTACAGTGCCTGCAGATCAGCTTTGGAGCCTAATATTAGGACTGATTCAAAGACACAAAGCAAAGACTTGTGAGAAAGAAGAAGGGGAGAATCTTAACATGTAACTAGTGTTAGTCCTTAACTTGCAAATTTCACAAAGTGCAAATTTTTATTTATATTACATAATGACCAATTTCAGAAATTGCTCATTTTCTATTGTAGAAGAATGAAAAATGGTTAATTCCACAAACTACCAATAGAGCTGTAACCAGCCACCCCTCCCTGCTTACTAACCCGTTATCCAATGTAAAAGTACAAAAAAAGAAAAAGAAAAAAAGAATTAGTAAATACATGCTGTTATGACGCTCATCAATATGCTTGTAACTTGATCAAAGCCTCCATTTTGGCTCTTCGAATCTCTTACAGTAAACCGTTACTGTCAGCGTGTGTTTATAGTTAAAATATATTAATCTATCATTAAATAGTATGCCTCTTGCACAGTCTTGCATGCACTGAAGAGCTTTTTTGGGCAAGCTGTACAAGAGGGGAAGGCGTGTGGACGGACGTACTCAGGCTGTAGGCTCCGGGTTCAAGTCCGGGATCTCGTTCTCTACCTGGTGTACGGTTTTTTTTTTTGTGTTTTTTTTTTTTTTTTTTGCCCAACATTCTTTGCAGCCAAGTCGGTCTAAAAGATGATTATTCTCCAGTGTTTTTTTTTTGTTGTTGTTTATTTAGCTTCTGTTTGTGTGAGTGTATGAGAATGTCTGTCTCTGTGTGTGCGTTTGTGTGAAGTGTGGGTCTAAACGGAGGTTTCACAAAGTGCTCTGCAGATCACTGAAGTTTTGTTCCAAGCTTTCGTTGTCTGTTTCTGAAAGAACAGAAAAGAACAGTTTATGTTTTCATAGGTTTCCAGGTAAATGAGGCAGACGGATTTTAAGGACAATCATTTTAAATTGCCTGTTCTGCTCTGGCGTAGCCTTACCTTGCCTCTGATCTGGTCACCGTATACTCAAACCATAAGATGTTGGGAATCAAGCTTGTGTCTCGCACCAGGAAGTACTCTGATATTGGCCTGTTGAACGTAACAAAGTCAAATAACATTATATTAAATGATCCAACTGCTCTTGCAGCTGATTAGTTGATCAAAAATGTGATGACAGGAGAATTAAATATTCACTTACCATGCTGCAACTTTGGGGAATAAAGGTGTCAGCACCTCTTGTGTGAAAAAGAACCAGATAATGGCCATTGTACTGCCAGTCACTGCCCCATAGAAAACCTGACTCCAGGTGTGATACAACAAGTAGACCCTGGAAATGACAGAAGGGGGGTTTCATAAGAAAAAGAATCTTGCAACATTATTAATATTGCTGGAAGAGAGTCAGTTTGGCTAAGAGGAAATGTTACCAGATAAGGACACATTTTAAACTAACCATTAAGCTCCATGCACACCTCAGTCACCACCGACAGGACACTTACAAACATGCTATGCAAATTTTGCAAGAATGATCACATAATACCATTGCCTAATCACATGCTACACTATGCAGACACACCATCTGCAGTAAGATTCACTCAACTTGGAAAGTTGAGCATTAAAAGTCACTCCAGAGGAAAACCAATGCAGCCCATTTTTATTCACTCAGACATTTCGGTGGACTCACAACTGAGAAGGTAAGGTTGTCGGATAAATTAGAGCACAAAAAAAAGGCACATTGATTTCAACAAAAGTAGTACATATAAAAAGAAATGCTTTTTTTTTTTTAATACTCCACTTTCACTTTCACAGAAAGGAAGTAGGACACCAAGAATGGGAGTGGATCCAAGGAATATTTAGACAACTATGTCATACTTTTCTTTTCCTACTCAGCTTACACCTGAAATCATAGTCCACACATTTCTTTACGATGTAATATCAATGATACAACTTTCATCGACCTATAAAAGGAAATTCTCGCTATACTAAAACAGGGAGGCAATCTTTAGCAACATACGTACTTCCTCAACATAATAGGACTTTGTATCCCAAAATGTGAAACAATTTGCATAGAAATGTGATTTCTATGCAAATAAAGCTAGACATAAAAACAAAAAGTTATTACTGTAAGGAAAGTAGTTAGGTGAAAGGGACAGATTTTATAGTATAACGAACAGAAAATTTTGATATATATATAAATAAAAATACTAAAACATGGATTAACAGATAATTCCAATTATTTATCTCCAATTAATAAACCTGATACAAATATGAATAAAATGCAAATTGAGTATTTTTCAAAAATAACCTGCTCTGTCTTTAAAAGAAATGGTTAAGTATCTAAAACTATTTCTGGAACTAACAAGAGAGATGAAGCATGAAACAAATGATCACGTTTAGTTTTGTGACATATATTTAGTGTGCAAGGCCGCATGGTCGGTAATTTTTGGGCTGCACATGAACATCTGCCAAGTCTGTCCTTGGGGAAATGATGAAATCTATGTCACAATGACCTATACCAGCCTCAGCAGATGTGAAAGCCAAATAATTTGAATCTTGTTTCCCATTTATAACCCCCTCGGAAGATTTGCTCCTGACTCAATAAACAGCGACTTCAGAGGGAAATTTGATGAACAAACACTTCATTTCTTTAAGAAAAATTATTCAACGTCACAAGAAAATACTATGTTAATAATTATAACAATGACTTGTTCATGTTCTTCCCTTTTCACATTAAACTCACAATTTAGGACATCCTAGAGATTTAGAGGAAGAAGATGACGGGATGATATGCTTACCTGCTGTATGAGACGGATGACGCCATGCCCAGCAGGACGATTGACAGGACGTGCCTCCACAGCAGGTCCACACATCGAGCATTGTTTGTCTGATGCATCCTGAAAATGATCAGTTCACACCATGATATCCTTCCTCGTGTTAAAGTAAATAAATGATCACAAAAATGTTGTCAGTAGCGTACTTCAAATAATAACACATACCCTCTAAAAGTTAAAAACAAACAAACAAACAAAAATGTGCCAAGACGAGTAATTGAGTATCATACAATGTTGGTGAACACTGGGTTTTAAGTTTACTGTGTTGAAAACTGATTTCAGCAGGTTAACGCATTACGTTAATCCTAAATTACAAATCTCAGCCACATGACCTTAAAACCCAGCCCAAAATGCAGACACAAACAAACTTACCTTAAATAAAGAAAAAGAAAGAAGTAAACAACGAAGAACCAGATAAGCTGGGAATGATTCGAGGGCATGCCGTACTCGGCATAAACGGTTGTATGAGCTCCTAGAGAAAGAAAATATAACAAGAAAAATAATGAAATATTTAAAGTTTCGGCAACCATTGAGGTTCTTAAACACATACAATAATACGAGCCGAAATCTAATCTGTAATTTGAAAATAATGTACAGAGTAGCAAATCCCAGAGTAAGCAGCTCATTGAACTTTATGTCTTGGTGAATTCAGCCCCTCACAAAAAATGCATATTAGTATCACCATGACACTTAAAATCTTTCAAAGCAGGAATGGCTTAAGGCTTAGTGGTTTGTTAAAGAACAACAACAAAAACAGCAGCAGCATGATTAAGATTAGAGTAGATGGGAAGATTGACGGTGCTAAATACAGGACAATCCTGTAAGGCAACTTGTTAAGAGACTGGAAACTAGAGCAAAAGTTCATCTTTTAGAGAGACAATGACTGTAAAAACACAGCCAGTCACAATTGAATGATTTAAATTAAACCATGTCGGTGAGGTAAAATGTCACAGTTAAAGTCCTAACCAAACACCAACTGACGATATCAAAGAAAATATATTCTGAAAAATATTGAAAACAAAAAAAACATACCACTTTTCAGTTATTTTATTTATACAAAATGTTGAAAATGACATTTTCCTTTCACTTCATGTATTCACCGTTTTAAGCTCTTTCCCCATTGTTTGTAGTTCTGACAAAATGTGAGGAAACCCCCCCACTCCCTGAATATGAATACTTTCCTAAGGAACTGTACACAAATCCTATCCTCTTGTAACAATTTAAAAAAAGAAAACCTGAATGCTGCTAGGGGTTATAATACTTAAATGTCATCAGAACAAAATCATCTCATCATGTACATCATTCATAATTAACATGATGTTTTGCCAAGTCCTGGCAGAGACAAAGAGAAAAACTGGTTCCCTCTCTTACCTGCACAAGGGCGCGGCTCTCTGAGAATGTGCTTGAGCACCCAGTTCACTCCTTCATTTAGAAGGACTCCAGCGAAGAAGGAAATCTGTAAAAGGAGGGGAGAACCCAGTCAGTATATGAGGGCTCTCACCCACGTACTTCTGCCCTGCTTCTTTACACATCTGTTCAGGTACCTGAGAGACCCATTACCACCTTCACAGCAAACATGAACACTACTTACCGTGTGCAGTTCCCGTTTAAACACTATGAGAGTGACAAAGCCCACAAGAATAGCTACGGGTAGGAGACTAATGTAGGCCAGCAGTTTTCCCGTGAGATCCCCTGAAACAGAATTAATAAGAACTGATGTTCAGGACAAAAATAATAATAATTAAACATTCGTATGGTCCAGCACTACCTGAAACTGAATAGTGAACAGAGACCAGGTAAGACGCGCATTAAGTTTTTATTAAAGAAACTCGGGGAAATAATTAATTTTAATTCAGGTGAATTGTAGCTGTTAAGATCTTTTAACACAAGGCCATGGAGCTTTATACGTTAGCAGCAGTCCTGGTAATAATGCTATACGTGGAAATGGCTAATAGCTCCCAGCAAACTATAACTTGTATGCTTAAATAAGAAATATTGAAGTGCTGTCAAACATATGTTACAGAGCACTGCAAATACATTTTAATTTACGAAGGGGATAGCAAAGCTCATGTTAAAAGAGCTAGCAAGTAAGCTAGCCGTCATTGTGAACACTGCTACAAACTGCGCATGCGGAAATGTCTCACAATTTCGCAGCCCCCGGTGTGCCGGGTGTTGACCAAAGGCTCACAATTTGGCAGCTACTGAAGGCTGTGTCCATTCACTAGCAAACAAACCCGCTCACGCTGTTTGGAAATTTTCAAAAGCGACGAACGTAGTCGATACACAAACACTCTGAGTTTTACGTACCCTCGGGAAACTCTACGTGTGTCACTGATATAGCCTGCCATCGAGGTGGTGCCGAGCACTGCTCTTCCAACGCCATCTTACCCGGACACAACCGGGGCAGTTTAGTGACACGCCCCAAAAACGGATCCACCCAATGAGGGGACGAGCCGTGTGTTCAAATATACCCCGGCAGCAATGGATATGTCCAATCACCGCCACGGTCTGGTCAAGAGGAGAATTATTGAATGGAAAAAAAATGTGATGGAAAAAAAAAATCACTTGGCAACTTGGTTCCCTCATTCAAAAACTAAAATAAGAACAGAAAAAAGTATCTGGCATTATACGACATATAATTTTTAAAAAGTTATGTAAAATAACTGCTGATGTAAAGAAACACAATGCCTTGCCCCTTAAATATTGCAAAAAAAATGGAATAACTATTCAAAGAATGAAAAACATAGGTGTGCATCTAATATACAGTACATAAACTAGAAAATCATTATACATGACCTGGAAGGGAAATAACACTTGAACTTCAAACTGAGTCTTTATATCTCATTAAAATAATGTTTTACAGGGACATTGAATTTGATACAGTTTGTCTTATTTGAGAATCCAGCATAAAAAAAACTTAATAAATCATAACATTATAACATAAATGGATGGCTGGATAAAAAAAAAAATAAACAGAAAGAAATTAAATTGCACACATGCAGAACAGCTGAGCTTCTTATGCTAAACTACAGTCAGAAACAAAAACATTTTCTGGTGTAAAAATTTACACCAGAATCAAAAATATCATCTGTCTTTATAATTAATATTTTGTGGAATGCTGTATTATAATATTAACATATTATGGAATAGAGACTTTTCAAGACATCACAAGAACCCAGTAAAAAGATGCTGTTGCTCAGCTGAGTACATTTAGTTTTAGGAGTCCAGTAGTCTGGCACTTAAGAATTTAGAATTTACCTTAGAAAAAACAAAAAAGCATCCATGTAAACATCCAACTTCGGATTAAAGTGTGTAAAATGGATATTGATCGCCATCCAAACTTATTAAAACATAAATTTACAAAAAACTCACTTGTATTTGTTGCATTTTTAAAATGTAAAGGTAATTTTGCTTCCAACTTTAATGTGAAATATAACAAGGTATCAAAAGGAAACCCAAGTAGCACCAATTTAATAACAAAAAATAAGATTTAATACGGAGGATGTAAATCAGTTTACAGACAGTGCAATACAACAATAGAAAAGACAAAAGGCATGAGTAGGACACCTGTAATGTAGCATACATTAGTAGGGATTGGGGGCATAATAAACATTTTGGCCTTCTGAAACCCTCTTTAAAGTCTAAAATCATCTAAATATTACAGCCCATGCTTAAATTGTAGTAATTCATACATTTTTTTTAGATTTTATCTAATTAGAACTTAAAATATCCAAGAAATCAGGTTGAGCTTGGGTCTACATGTTCAATGCTATGCTGATGCATTTTAAAGAACTTAAAATGCTAACATGCAAAGGCAGTTCATTTGTCCAGAAAAGGGGAAAGGGAAAAAAAACTCTCCGTAATGCATACAGGTTATACATATTAAAGCATTTCATCCCAGATCATATCGCACAAAGCAAAACTAAAATAATTTAAAGATGGGCACTTCAACAAAACCTTGTGATTGTACAAACTTTTTTTTTCATAATGTAGCTTTTTCTTTTAATATAATTTTGCTAGACTGTACAGCAGCTATATGCTCCATTTTATACATACAAGTCATGTGTTGCAATAAATAATCTGACAATTTGTACATGGGAACTCTCACACAGATGTTTACAAAAAGAAATATTTTCTGCCTCATTCTCCTGCTAAAGTGCAAATCGGTTAAAAACAAAAAGCTGCAACGCAAACCATTTACTGCAGAAATGCCCCGCCCATTTGCAGCTCTGCTTCAAGTCAGACTGCTGTCCAATAAAAGCAACAGTACAGACGACGCGCAGTCAGAACAGTTCAGGAGGATGAACAGTGTTTCTCAGCTACGAATTTAGGAAGTGCATTAGAACAACTGCGGGGTTTGGATCGTCATTCCCGCAAAACAGAAGTAATAACGTCAAAGAGCTATTGATCTGATAAGTTACTGGAATAAAATCGGAACGAGATGGAAACTTAACCGCTGCGCTTCCAGTGATTCAAATAAATATAGATATTTCATGAATCATTTAATCAAGTCAATTTAATATCTGAACTACAATGTGCCTCCATCTTTACAGTAGTACCACTAGTAGTAAAGTATTACACAAGAAAGGTCAATTTAGTTAGGCAGTCAGTTGTCCCAATTTGGGTTTCTGTCACCCAGAAAACTTCAGGGCTTCCATCAGTGCACTTAGGTAAGCTACAACTCCGTCCTTCATGACACCAGAATAATTCTACCAGTTGGCACCGTCTCAGGTTAATGTGTGCGTTGCAGTGATTTGAGAGTGTGTTTGCAGTAAGTACAATTTCCCAGAGGGTTTGAATTTGTATGATGGCACTTGACTAAACAAGTTACGAGGGATGGTATAACTCCAGAAAAAAAAAAAAAAGAAGTCCCCAATTGCAGAAAATCAAATTTAGGATTCCAAAAGTATACTTTCCAGTACTTGGTGCTGTTGTTAAATACTTTAACACTTTAAACTTTGTCTCTTAACATGTTGTAAAAGCTTGCATTCTGAAGATTAAAGATACTTTCATGAGGTGTGCTGTTTGATACCTATTGAAACCTGACAATGAAATTACAAAGTTCCACTGTAGGATTTCACAAAAAACCTTTTTTAAAACACATCCAAGAAAGTAACTAACTTTGGATTTGTTTTTATGTGGGGGAGATGACATTACAAGAGGCAGAAGAACTGAGCTGATCAATTCTTCTGAAACATTTCAAGTTGCACTGAGTTGCACATTTGAGTCCAAGATTGACTCCTGACTCCTGAGAGAAATGGCTGATACTCCCACGGGTCCCGGTCCTTTTTACAGCTTCCATGTTTCATTGTCACCAAATTTTCCTGAAATCCATAAACGCGTTCTCACATAAGGCTCAAACGTTTTGCTATAGCCGGATAGAGTGCAAGCATTTCCCTTTGAAGAGGGAATTGAATTAAAAACACAATTACAGTTGAACAAATAAATAGGTGTAAACGAAGGAACTTGGATCGGGTGCCTTGAGTGATGTCACTAGAGGCATTATGCATGGTAGCTTGTTTTTGAGAGGGTAGATTTTATCTTAAGTAAAAATCACATAACTAAACAACAAAAATACCCGCCACGACACATTCTAAAGATGACAAGCTACAATTAAAGCGAGTCTTACTGATTTGACAAAAAGCCCGGTTAGCAGCTTTAAAACTGAACAGATTCTAAAAATTAATTCATGTTGATTGTGCATTTAAAGAAAAATGGCTCACAAATCGTGTTACATGACAAATTTTTCGGATGCCAGTTTCAGTTTTTCTCTGATTTGAAACTTGTGCTTTTATTTAGTTGTCATTTTCTGACAGTCCGCCAAGGCAATAATCAATTCAAATTCAAACTAAAAGTCAAATTAGATCGTGAAGTACCAGTTTTAGATTATTTGTTCAAAACCCCATCTCAGATATGTTTTTCAGCTCGATGGAACTCCTGGAATAAAGATGATTTAGGTGATGGCCATCTTGCCTCTCTCATTCAAGAACTATAAGCAGCAGCGATTTCATTAAGAAATAACCTTCAATTTTTCCACATAAAATACAAAAGCGCTTCCTCTCTTTGCTCGTCAGAGTGAAGGCAGGTATTCAGCCCAAACCCACAGGTGATGAACACAGTTCTCAGAAGAATCTCATTTGGGTCACTAGAAGGCAAAGTCCTCTTGTGTTGGAAGTGTTTGTCAGCCGTGTTTTCACCAAGTATCTGAATCACCCCAGGCAGAGGCAGAGGTAGGAACAAGTCCTCACACGTCTGTGATAATTTGATTACAGCCGTTATTCTGGATACGCAGCAAAGCGGCAACACAAGCGACAAGAGGAATCCAGGACCCAGACACTCTCCCTCATTAGCAGGAACAAGGAGAGCTGGTGAAATAAATCCGACGACATGTAGTTGTGTTTAAGAGCACAGATGGAGGGAAGGATGAGCAATTGACTGAATAATGCTGGTTCTCAGTGTATAACAGAACAAGGACTCGGTGCAGAGATCAACACGGAGTTCAGATTCTTTGTCAAAGCGATTCATGACACTTTGTTGGTCCCGTAGGAGCCTTCAGCGTCTCTGGGCATGGCTCCGTTGAGCTCCAGCAGACTGTTGATTCCCAGATAGCCCAGTAGGATCTCGCTTCTGCGGTGGGAAAGTTTCAGGATGTCCTCGGCCAAGCACTGCTCGGAGGTGAAGCGGACCTTATCGTGGTCGAACATATCTTTGAGGTACTGCACTATTTGTTGCTGCAGGTAAAAAGGACAGAAGATGACAGACTTTTTATATCATAATAAAAAACTTACACATCAGATTTCTGTAGCTCCTGGTGAGCTGTGAGAAGACACTCAAGTTACTTCAAGGAAATCGAACTGCACTTTTATGAAGCAATTCGTCTGATGAAGAACCAAATTTACATGATTTAATGACATCTAGTGGCAGAATGGCAAACTGCAACCATCTGAATTACCTTGGGATTTTTGAAGTGAGGTTAGAAACAGTTGATATCTCAGCTGCAGTAAATAACTCTCATCCAGAACTGGGTGAACTCTAAATGGAGGCGATAGTTATAGGATTTTCTCTGGTCTATTACAAGTTTGAATCAGTAATTAGTGCCTTGATTTCTTGTTTGCTGAGAGCCTAGAGTGATTGCAAAAAAAAATACACACACTCCTAAACCTCTAGAGCTGTAACATGTGATCTGGTCTCAGCAGGTTTTAAACATTATTGAAATTTCCTCAAGACCTGAAAAACACAATGGATTCAACATTTATATTATTTATGAATATAAAGTCGTAGTGGAAGGTTTACTACTTTAGTTTAGAAATTAACTTTTTAAAACTTTTAAAAGGTACAAAAACTTTAATAATCTTGAACTATCACGTTAAGTGTTAAGGACTGACATTGAAAAGCTGTGTAAATGAAGGCAAGTTTATGTCTGATTTTCAGTTACTCATCATAAATTTCAAATGTAAAAAGTTTCAAACAAAGTGTAAACTTTGTTTTTTTTTTTGTCTTGTCTGTGTACGCTCTGCTCTCACCTTGAAAATTGTGCAAACCTCACTCAGGTGCTGCCGTGGTCCCAAAAACCCAAAAGCTAAAACTGGGCTCACGTGTTCTGATATGGCATAAAAGTGGGCGATAAACCCATCGGGAACCTACGGAGCACAGTTAGGACAAGTATTTAGAAATCTACATCAATAATAAAAAGAAAGCAGCGAAAAGATTTGGCTCAGTCAGACCGGCTCAGGCTCACCATAAGAAGACGCCTTTTAGCTTTCAACACCGACCAGCAGGCGGTCGCCAGAGCCTGAGAGGAAGCAGAAAACGTCCCTTAAGAGAAATTGTCAGGAAATGCATGTTGATGGTAAATGTGCTTCTGGATGGAAGCGTGGGAATTAACCGTTTCTTTAAAGCTGTCAGACAGCCAGCGGTTCCTCAGAACGGCTAACACAGAGGAGGGTGGGCTCTCCAGGTCCTCGAATGCATCCATCAGGATAAAGTCCAAAACAATGTCAAAAAAGTTCATACACACCACCTGCGGCGACCAAAGAACCCAACGGTATTTAGCTATTTCAAGTAGAACGTTTTAAATGATCGGAGTGACATGAGCACTCACCCCTCGACCCTCCAGCTCCATTTTTGTAATGGGCCACGTTTCTTCTCTCTGGGTGTAAAGCAGCATGTCTTCGTAGCTCTCCAGGAAGGCTTTGGGACTCTGGGTCACAATATAGATGTATGAGATATTTATATCGCTTTAAAACAAAATAGAAACAAAGCAGGTTAATTTATACAAACCAAAGTTAATGTAATCACTTGTACCTTGTTAGCCTTAACGATTAGCCCTGCAACCATCTGTTTCCCTGTCTCCATAAAAAACGTGCGGTGAGTTTCATCTAACAACAAGACCTGAACAAAAAAGAAAAACATGAAATATTGCAGTTAGTAGCTTACTTAGATGCAAAACATAAATATTATCTACATTTTTATGTTGCTGAATTACTGTGGCTCACCAAAATATTCAGACCCGATGAAAATTTTCAGTATTTTGTCTGAAATCAGACAAACTACTAGACATTTTAGCAGGATTTTAAGTGATAAATGAACAGAATGTGGTGCATGCTTGAAGTAGGATTGCAATGCTTCATCACTATTACTTTTTGGCCTTTTTTAGAAATTAGCATCTAAAAAGTGTGGCGTGATGTTGAATTCTGTAATCGTCAATAGTATTGCTGCATTTACAGCTGCAAGCCTTGTAGGGCGTGATTATTCCCGCGAGTTTTCTTCAGGACTCACCTGCATTTATCTCGATCCGTATTCCCATCGACCCAAATCCCATTTCCTATAAGAATGTTAGTTTTCCTCTACCTATAGCATTGTGCTTGTTGGCCAAAAGGTCTCCCTCGACCCGAGCACCTGGTTCGCTCCTTGGTTTTCATGACCATGCAGCTGGTTACACTGGATTTTATTTAGGTTTATCGGAGGAGAGGGGAACTGGTGTTCAACGACATCATTTTTGTGGTTGTGATGTGACAGTGCAACCAAAATATATCAGTTTTTTTTTAAACAGAAATGAAAGCAGAAATAAATAAAAATTCTGATGAATGGCTCAAGTCAAGCTGAGACCTAAAATGATTCTAAATGATAAAATTTTTCTCTAGCTACCAGTTTATTAACATCATCTAAAATTTTGAACATTTAGTGACTGATAGCATTTATCCCACCTTACAATGACATTTTAAATAAATAATGCACTTCAGATAAACACTTTATATCTCCAGCTGTACAATTGTCCACAAATAAGTAAGTGAAGACTCTTGGTTTCATCTATTTTTAGCAAATAGGACACTATGTGATCCTTTTGTCCTGGTAGCTTTAGTCAAGACTTGGCTCAAGAAAAGAAACCTGAGGAGGCTCCTGTCTGCAGGTGTACTAGCAGACAAGAAGAATGTAAAAAGTAAAGTAAAATAAATAATAATAATAACTCCTGTGCACAGGAACACACCTGGAATGCTTGTCTCACACAGTGAAGCTTGGAGAGGAAATCTTGGTCACTGTAGCATTCAAGTAATTCAGTCCTGGAAAAAAGACAGAGGAAGAGTGAATTTCAGACTCTTGATTAGAGGAAAACAAGTTATGTTTTTCTTTTTTTTTTTAACCACTTGAGGGGAGTAGGATGGTGACAAAAAAAAAAGAAGAAATATTCAAACTCTCAGCTTATGAAGGAAAGTTTGGAGCTCTTTTAGTGGAAAGTCTAAAGTGATTTCATTTAATGTTTACTGCAGAACAGGTGCATGTAACTGCACAGGACGAATTTGACATGGTTTATTACAGAAATAGGGACCAAGAATAGCCCTACTTATACAAAATAAATAACCTACAAGGTTACCTCAAGGTCCTGTACTTCACTCTGTCTTCCTGCACCAGAGACAAGGCTTCTTCATACAGAGCTGCTGGCTTCATTGGTGGGTAGATCTCATCTAGAGTTATATTTTCAAACAGCTGCACAGAAAATTTTGTTTTTAGAAATTATATTTTTTGTTAATTACAAGGATGGAGAACATGACGGCATTTCTTGGCATGTTTTCTGAAATACACAGCACTACACTATGTAACAAGAGCTTAAAAAAACTTTTTTTTATCAATTCTTTTTCCAATTACTCTTTTTTTTTTGTATAAAAACAGCAGGTTTCGTGCAAGTTTCCGTTTCGAGTGCGCATGCTGACACACAGGCAAGACGACTTTCACTTGTTGAGGAGAGCGGCTCACCTCTGCAGCGGAGAAAAACGAGTCATCAGACGAA
Source organism: Gambusia affinis (assembly GCF_019740435.1). Lineage (NCBI taxonomy): Eukaryota > Metazoa > Chordata > Actinopteri > Cyprinodontiformes > Poeciliidae > Gambusia > Gambusia affinis. The sequence goes on along the minus strand of NC_057884.1, from coordinate 8,180,357 downwards.
ACAGAAGCCGCATCCTCATTTTGCAGCCGGTGGAAACTCTCTACGCGAGGCAAGATCAGAGTTCGTTCGCTCTCTGAAGACAGACAGAGAGCGAAGGACACAACAATATGAGTAACGAAGAATTAAAACTGCAGTTTACTTCTCAGATCCCGATTTCATTGATTATGTCAAACGCAGTTTAATTTTTTTTTTGTTCGAAAAGTACATCTTGAAGCTGGTCGTTACCAAAGTCGGCCAGCACGCTCTCCGCTGGGATGCTGCCGCCAAAATCCTCTTGCAGGTGGTACGCCCTGTGCAGGAGGGTCTCCAGCTTTTCCGCAAACAGTTTATTACGATCTTCGTTCTAGAAGCAAGATAGAAAATCAGATGTGTTTATTTTTTTTGTAGTAGTACCATCATTAATAATCTAGAGGTCTAGATGAGCTCAGTTTTATATAATTCACGTTCCACACCGAATCTGGCAACGCTTCACTGAGGAAGGGAAAATAAAAAACAACACAATCCAGAAATATAATTCATTTAAAAGAGCCACAAGAGTTTAAAACGTGGTTTTCTAGCGGCAATGGTTACCGTGAGAAAGTCTCCACATGCCGCCCCCTGCAGAGCAAGGTTGCTGTTACTGGAGGTCGAGTTGCCTTGGTGACGAATGTTTAAGGCTTGTTCCCACTTTCGCAGTGCTTCATCAAACAGCTCCATCCCTACAGAGCGAGAATCAAAATAAAGGTAACAAATATGTTTTACAACAAAGTAGGTTTAAGTACTACCTGCTTCACAGATGCAATACACTCATCTCACGTATAAAACCTGGCACCGCCATGCACTTTTTCATTCCTGACTGATCAAATGGGAAGCGCCTCCAGTGGTAAACTGGGGTACCAATCCAAACTGGTTATGAACTAATTAATTAGGTGTGCATTACTAATGTCACTGTGACTCACAATCTCTGTCACGTGAACAGAGCTTGACCTTAAGTTTTCAACAAACTGCAGTGGACTGGAGAGGAAATTAGTCGCATCATGCTAAAAAAAAAAAGGTGTCCACTATTCACATTCTGATTTGAACGTGTTGGTTTACAAGAGCGGAAAGCCAACATGGTTCTGTCCGGTGAGTCTTTGAAACATGAGAGCTGAGGTGTTAATCAAAAGCTGTAGGTGGATTTTCACTGCAGACAAAAAGTGCCTGGATTGTTCTGGGTTATCCTGCGGTCATTCGTTGGTTTTTTTACTTTTCATTTGAATGTCGGCAAAATAATCATTGAATAAAATTGCGCTGCTGTATTTTTTACACCCTTTGTCCTTTTAGTTTTTAGTCTGCTTTGCCTTTTAAGGTTGTTTTCCTGTAGGTGTTCTGAAACTTTACAATTTTTGCCAACAATTTTACCGAATTCCCCACATAAACATATGCATATTTCACTTGGAATGCATCTTCCAGACATGTTTGATTCTTTCTACAGAATGTCCCAAGTTTCTGAAGCCAGTTTTGCAGGGAAGAGAAATTCTATTTTAACAGTTTGACTTCTTATCATTTTGCTTTGTCTCTAGTCAAAAGCAAAACTAACAAGTTCAACACAGAACATCATGTTTTCAGTCCCTGAAAACAGTTTTTCTTTGCTCAGACTAAGCAACATTTAGGTGCTGAGACAGCCCTTATTTTTTCTGTGCTGCAAAAACAAAAAATGGCAACATTCAAGCACTGGTCTTCGTTTAGGGGGAAACATAAAAAAAATATAAATTGAAACATCAGCATAACATCAACTCTTTACGCTCCTGCAGAGTGACAGAAAGGGTGTTATGTTTCTGTCACTGAAAACTCAAGCTTATTGTGGCAAGCTCCAACATGGCAGAAGAAAAAGATTAAGAAACGAGATGCAAACAGCAAAAAAAGCAAAAAGAAAAATCAAACCTCAACCCAGTGAATGCATCAACAAATTCCTTGAACATTCTAGATAATTTTGTTTATATATTAGGAAAATAACTTTTTATAACTCCAATCTACCAAAAAAAACAAAGCAAAGAATGACTTTCAATGTTCATGAACATCACATGACAACGCACCCATCAAATACAGGTTCTCTGCATTAGCATCCTCCACTGCTCCTGGTTCTTCCACCACAGGCTCCGCCTCCCAGGGATTGGGGGCGTTAATCAGCTGATTAGGAGAGTTTGGGACTCTAGTCTGTGCCAGAACAAACCACACAGAGACAAAAACATCAAACACACAGGTGAAAAATGGGAGCAAAAAAAAAAAGACATGCCAACTGTGGAAAAACCATGAAGTATGAAACTAACAGATGCCAAGCTATGTGAGGAACTCGAGTGTTTACTGGGAGCCAGCGAGGATATCCCACTCATGGTGTCATTGCTCCGAGAGCTGGGGCTCATCACCTGGCGGCTGGTGATGGGGCCTGTCGCAAACAGGATGTGGAAGATGCTGAAAGGACGTTACCAAAGAGCTAAAAGTTACAGTTACAAAACTCCCACTATTGGTTTTTGCTGCAAACCTCTCTTCAGAGATGAAGGTCTTCCTGTCTTCAGCAGAGCCTCGGGTATTCCCACGGTCTTCGGGCCCTCCTTCACATGGTCTGCCTGTTTCCTTTTCCTGCCTCTTCTTTTCAGCTGGTGAGCGGTCAGGGCCAGCGCTACGCTTCCGAGTGCTGTCGCAAACAGCACCTTCTTCAGGCTCGGGGAAAGCTTTAGCTGAGAAAAAATTGACTGAAAGCAGGAAGGATGGAGAGAAACGTCAGACTTCAGGAATTGCCTTCATTGTCACGATTAAAGAGGAAAAGGTCGAAAAGTAAAAATCTCGGATTCAGCCCTTTTATTCTGACAGCCATAAATAGAATTAAACACCCAACTAGTTGGCTTAGGAAATCATCTAATCAGTGAAGACAGTCCAACTGTATGTATGTAAACTCGGCATAAACACAGTTGTTTGGTGAAGGCCGCAGGCGTTTGCTGGATGACATTACTGAACAAGCAGCATCTTAAAGCTAATGCTTTAAGATGCGACAAAAAAAAAATCCAAGTGGTTTGAAAACATTTGTGAGTAAGTGTAACGATTATTATAAAAGGTGTTACCTGTCCAAATGTGGAGTAGAGAAAGACCGGTATCTCTGCCACAGTCATGGCCAAAGCCTGGGCGACAGACATCCCGTCTGGTTGTCTCAGTGACATTTCAAGAGTCTCTCACATCCACCAAATGTACGGTTTCCTTTCTGCTCTCAGACCAGCCAACACTCAGCTTGCTGATCACACTCTGCTGTCATCCACCCCTGGATCCGTACCTGACAACAGACACTACAACATGTGAGACACAATTTGTGTTCATTACAGCAGTGGTTTGATACTTTCACAGATCGTGAAATACAGTTAAAAAAAATCTAGTGAGCGTTGAGAAATGCCACCTAACTAACTCAAAAAGAAAATGATAAAAGTTGCGCTTGATTCGACATTGATAGGCGTTAACACCATGTGAGCTGAATGACATGTCAATGAGGGAATTGAGCCATTTGATGCAGGAGTTTTGGAGAACGAATGCATTGAAAAGTTCCAGGACAGCAGATCTTGAGGAATGGACTTGGACACTGCTGCTGGTATTGATCAACATGGCAAAAGCATTAGGGAACCAATTGAGTTCCTATTTGGTCAAGAACAACACTTTAAGGCCACGGTAATCATTCTGAGGGATGTTCAGTTTAGAAACAGAGAATAAAAGACAATGCTTATAAATGTTTTGCAGAGGACACCAACCACAACCAGCAAAGCCCACTTATGATGTAGAGACCCAGACTGATCTGTGACTTTAAGCAATACCTGTCGGTTTAGCACTACATATTGTGGATCCATCTATTTGTAGAAGGAGGATTTCTATTTTATTAGGACCTCCACATATTGATCCATTCTGATGCATGTGAAATGCCTCAGTCTATTGCTAAATAACATTAAATACAGAATACACTTATAACAACATTTGTTTTAAGGATTTTGCTTCATGGCAAACAACAAATTAGTTGATTCAATCTCAGGAAATCAAGCTTGGATTAAAAAGCAGAGCAACTTGAGACGAAACCAGCTTCTTTCTCAGCTATCAACACTGATAGTGCAGATAGCGCATCAGCCTGCATTTATTAATCTGGACCTACTTCCAATGTCGCCGTCTTCTGATCAAAGCTGCCGTTTTTAACCAAATAGCAAAAAGTGTGTACAAATCACAGAACGGTTCCGTATTCGGATGCTTAAAAATAAGATTTAAACTAAATTCAAAACACATAGAACAGAAACCGATACTGTAAATATCATCTTACATTTCTACATGAAATACACAAGACTGGGTTAAAAATAAACTTCTGTTAAACCCAGGGTAAAATCAGTTGGGGACAGCTCTGAAATGTCCAGTATGCTAACAGTAGCTAGCTCATTTAGCTGGCCTCGACCATCGGTCAGTTCCCCACACAGGATCAGGGAATGACTCGGTCTATGGAGCTCTGAACTGACACCTCGCAGGTGTCAGCAGCAACCAAAGTACAGTAACACTGACCAACAACTAATAACATAATCCCTCTCCGACACCAACATACCGTGAGCATCCAAGACGTCAGAGAAGGGCATACCTAAGTCACCGTCAGTGAAGGCAGCACAGCATTATTTTAGGGCGGGACTTTGAAAATACACGGATGTTGACACGATCCTCAGCCAATCGGAGGAGGATAGTTGTGGGCGCACCTTTTCTTAGCGAATAGTATAAAGGAAGGGAGGGACACAGACTACTGGAATCCAATCAACTTGCAGGTATTATCTTGAAAGTCTGTGATTCTTCCATCCCAACTCGAACAATGCAGAAAATTATCACAGTTCGAATTTTCTTTCATTCTTCCGTACAACTGCATTTTTTAAACTTTATTGTCCTGACATTTGATAATGTTTTCGTGTGGGGTTTTTTAACCCATACTTAAACACATGACATATCTACTGTAATGAAGTCAGCTTAATAATTAGAAGTCAAAAATGTTCGTAAAAGTTATTAAAATATATAAGATGCAAAATATAAAATTATTTAAATTAAAACACATGCAACCTTTTATATACACAATATGCGCAGTTTAACAACACCGTTAAGTGACAGAGTAACTTAGTTTTTATATATTCTGACTATTGACATTCAAATTAAAGGTGAAAGACCTTTAACCCACCAGACTAGCTGCTGTTTCAGACTAGTATTTGAAAAACATTGGCACCGATTTATTCTACAAATTTAAATTTTACACGCGGTCTTTAAAGGTAGCAGAAAGCCACAACCTGTTAGTGTAAGGCCGAAATAAGCGTGGTTGTAACATTTGCTTCCGATTTTGTAAATTACATTTCAGAATAAAAGCATGTTTACTTTCCGAAACCGTAGCAGATGTCATTGGAGTGAGAATTTATGAATATGCGCGCAATTCTACATGCATAAAAAAACTGTCACTAAATATACAAATGAAAATAAATGCAGAATATCTCTTCAAAATCGATTTGAACATTTTAATATGAAAAGAAATTCCGGTTGCATTGTTTTCATCTGAAATCATAGCGCACTTACAAAAGAAGTTGGGCAGATCTTTATGAGGCCTGCACAAGAAAATAAACTATAGGAGGGTTGTATATACAAATGCAATTAAATAAGAAAAACAGATCTGTTCTCTGCCGGAGGATAAAACCAAAAGTTATGACTACTGGAAAATGAAACTAAATTCCACCTGTACCGCCTGTCGAAAACTTCTTGATACCAAATCCCTCATCACCATGATTCGGAGATGTATTTCTCACCCCTTGGAGTTACACAAAGTCTGAGCTTTCTGGATGGAGAATGTGTTCCGGCTACGGAATAATTACTCTGCTGTTGCGACGTGTACACAGAAGGATGTAGAGGAGCAGCTTTCAGACATAAGCTGCCGCTCCTCAATATGCGGCCGAAGCAGATGCTTCGTCTGTGGTTCTCCATGCTCATCCTGACTCTTCTACTGCTATTCTGGTTTGGAGTGCTGATAACACGGGACAGTCCTTCACCTGCTACACAAAACTCATCACTCAGGGGCTACAGCAAGATTAGCCCGCACAGAAAGATTGAGGTGAGATGATCCAGGACAAGAAGGCCCACATAAAACTCATTCATTAGCTGTCAAGTTAAATTGAAATAATCAGCTGAATAATCCCATTTTCTTTACTTTCTATATATATGCTGAAATATCTGTGAAAAAAACATGTTTTGATGCTATGTAGGTAATTGCATTTTGGTTTATTTTTTTAAAGATTAACTTTTTAATCTGTATACTAAAGTCACTAGTCTTAAAAGTTGAAGTGTTTTTTTTTTTTTTAAAACGCACATGAAAAATTATTTGATGTACTGCACAGTGCAAAACACTCGCAATTTCTCCACACCTTTATTACACATTATTAACCCTTTATTCAAAGCTTGGGAAAGTTGGATGTTGGGACCCCACTGGGAGTCACAGACTAACAATTGTGCAGTTGAGATATACTCTAAAAATCAAAGCAAATAACAAAAATTATCATGGCAAGAACACATTTTTGCTGTAATTGTTGGAAGAGATGCAAAACGCATGCTTTTCAAATAGATAAAACTATAATTAATTAGCTCTTTATGTTGTGCTGCCTTTCAGGTTATGCTTGCAAAACAATTGACAGGGATCAAAAGTTTCATCCACTGTAATGATGATGGTTTAAACCTTGAAAATTCTTCAATTATACTGCATTTGAACAACACATTACTATTTATGCAAATTTGGTCAGTTAACACAGTCATTTCTCACTCTTTTAGGCTCTCGGGCTAAGTTATAGTTTAACGCCAAACAGAATTCACTATACTATTTCTGTTTGCTACTTGCAGACATACTGTAAGAGATCATTTGTCTAGCCTTCTCTAAATTCTTACTTCCTGTTTCTCTGATTAAGACTATTTATTTATCTATTTGTCACCGAGGCCACCATTCCAGTTGCGTTATGTTCGTAAATTCTGGCTGAGGTGTAACGATGTCTGTGAGCCTAAATCTGTCTTATCTTCTCTCTGCAGTTTCTGGACGTTCACTGTAGCCACTGTGCTGTGGTCTCCAGCTCCGGTCAGATGCTTGGCGTTGGTGCTGGAGATGAAATTGACAGAACAGGATGTGTGATCCGCATGAACAATGCCCCCACTAGAGGGTACGAGAAAGACGTTGGGAACCGCACCACCATTCGGGTTGTGTCTCATACCAGTGTTCCTCTGCTGGTAGGAAACGAGAAGTATTATTTCAAGCAGTCCGCCAGTACGACCTATGTGTTTTGGGGCCCCAAAAGGAACATGAGGCAAGACGGAAAAGGAATTATTTTCAATGTCCTCCTGAAGCTGGCCATTAAGTATCGAAAATTGAACATGTATGTCCTGACCCAAGACAAGATTGAGTACTGTGACAGCGTGTTTCAGAATGAAACTGGAAAAAACAGGTGGGTTTAGTTTCTCAGCTGAGTAAGCAACAAATGTTAAAATTATAAAAATGACAGACAGGACAAACAACCATGCACACACGCGCTCACGCCTAGGGAGAATTTAGAGAGACCAATTAACCTAATGGTCATGTTTTTGGACTGTGGGAGAAAGCCACGCATGCACAGGGAGAACGTGCAAACTCCATGCAGAAAGACCCCGGGCCGGTAATCAAACCCAGGACATTCTTGCTGCAAGGCAGCAGTGCCACCAACTGCGCCAAGAATTGATAATAAGATTTTCTTTACTTCAGGTTGAACCCTAACAAATTATTTCTATGCTAAACATTAGCATTTAGCTTTGGATACATTAGTAATTTTTCCTATAGTTTTTTTCTCCTTTTGAAAAAGAAGTGCTCGAGGTGAGGCTTGAACTCACAACCTCAGCATCACTTAGCAGGTTACTGTCTTATAAGTACTGCGCGCTGTCCGATTGCGCCACTGGAGCCTGATAGCATGGTTCAAGTACACAAAATTTGCCTCCTTTACCAGCTATTGCTATGGACAAATTCAGAATAAAACAAAGAGAATTGATAATCCATCTATCCATTTTCTTATACCTTGACCCTAGTAGGGTCGGGAGGTGCTGGTGGCTATCTGTAAAAAAAAAGTATGTGCTCCAGGTGAGGTTTGAACTCACAACCTCAGCATCGCTTAGCAGGTTACTGTCTTATAAGTACTGCGCGCTGTCCGATTGCGCCACTGGAGCTTGAGAACATGGGTCAAGTATATAAAATTTGCCTCCTTGACCAGCTATTGCTACGGACAAATTTAGAATAAAACAAAGAGAATTGATAATGTGATCTATAATTTTCTTTACTTCAGGTTGAACCCTAACAAATTATTTCTATGCTAAACATTAGCATTTAGCTTTGGATAAATTATTAGTAATTTTTCCTTTAGTTTTTTTCTCCTTTTGAAAAAGAAATGCTCCAGGTGAGGTTTGAACTCACAACCTCAGCATTGCTTAGCAGGTTACTGTCTTATAAGTACTGCGCGCTGTCCGATTGCGCCACTGGAGCCTGATAGCATGGTTCAAGTACACAAAATTTGCCTCCTTTACCAGCTATTGCTATGGACAAATTCAGAATAAAACAAAGAGAATTGATAATCCATCTATCCATTTTCTTATACCTTGACCCTAGTAGGGTCGGGAGGTGCTGGTGGCTATCTGTAAAAAAAAAGTATGTGCTCCAGGTGAGGTTTGAACTCACAACCTCAGCATCGCTTAGCAGGTTACTGTCTTATAAGTACTGCGCGCTGTCCGATTGCGCCACTGGAGCCTGATAGCATGGTTCAAGTACACAAAATTTGTCTCCTTGACCAGCTATTGCGATGGTCAAATTTAGAATAAAACAAAGAGAATTGATAATGTGGTCTATAATTTTCTTTACTTCAGGTTGAACCCTAACAAATTATTTCTATGCTAAACATTAGCATTTAGCTTTGGATAAATTATTAGTAATTTTTCCATTAGTTTTTTTCTCCTTTTGAAAAAGAAATGCTCCAGGTGAGGCTTGAACTCACAACTTGTCTTATAAGTACTGCGCGCTGTCCGATTGCGCCACTGGAGCCTGATAGCATGGTTCAAGTACACAAAATTTGCCTCCTTTACCAGCTATTGCTATGGACAAATTTAGAATAAAACAAAGAGAATTGATAATCCATCTATCCATTTTCTTACACCTTGTCCCTAGTAGGGTCGGGAGGTGCTGGTGGCTATCTGTAAAAAAAAGTATGTGCTCCAGGTGAGGTTTGAACTCACAACCTCAGCATCGCTTAGCAGGTTACTGTCTTATAAGTACTGCGCGCTGTCCGATTGCGCCACTGGAGCCTGAGAACATAGTTCAAGTATATAAAATTTGCCTCCTTGATCAGCTATTGCTATGGACAAATTTAGAATAAAACAAAGAGAATTGATAATAAGATCTATAATTTTCTTTACTTCAGGTTGAACCCTAACAAATTATTTCTATGCTAAACATTAGCATTTAGCTTTGGATAAATTATTAGTAATTTTTCCTTTAGTTTTTTTCTCCTTTTGAAAATCAAATGCTCCAGGTGAGGCTTGAACTCACAACCTCAGCATTGCTTAGCAGGTTACTGTCTTATAAGTACTGCGCGCTGTCCGATTGCGCCACTGGAGCCTGATAGCATGGTTCAAGTACACAAAATTTGCCTCCTTTACCAGCTATTGCTATGGACAAATTCAGAATAAAACAAAGAGAATTGATAATCCATCTATCCATTTTCTTATACCTTGACCCTAGTAGGGTTGGGAGGTGCTGGTGGCTATCTGTAAAAAAAAGTATGTGCTCCAGGTGAGGTTTGAACTCACAACCTCAGCATTGCTTAGCAGGTTACTGTCTTATAAGTACTGCGCGCTGTCCGATTGCGCCACTGGAGCTTGAGAACATAGTTCAAGTATATAAAATTTGCCTCCTTGACCAGCTATTGCTACGGACAAATTTAGAATTAAACAAAGAGAATTGATAATAAGATTTATAATTTTCTTTACTTCAGGTTGAACCCTAACAAATTATTTCTATGCTAAACATTAGCATTTAGCTTTAGATAAATTATTAGTAATTTTTCCTCCTTTTGAAAATGAAATGCTCCAGGTGAGGCTTGAACTCACAACCTCAGCATCGCTTAGCAGGTTACTGTCTTATAAGTACTGCGCGCTGTCCGATTGCGCCACTGGAGCCTGATAGCATGGTTCAAGTACACAAAATTTGCCTCCTTTACCAGCTATTGCTATGGACAAATTTAGAATAAAACAAAGAGAATTGATAATCCATCTATCCATTTTCTTACACCTTGTCCCTAGTAGGGTCGGGAGGTGCTGGTGGCTATCTGTAAAAAAAAGTATGTGCTCCAGGTGAGGCTTGAACTCACAACCTCAGCATTGCTTAGCAGGTTACTGTCTTATAAGTACTGCGCGCTGTCCGATTGCGCCACTGGAGCCTGAGAACATAGTTCAAGTATATAAAATTTGCCTCCTTGACCAGCTATTGCTACGGACAAATTTAGAATTAAACAAAGAGAATTGATAATGTGATCTATAATTTTCTTTACTTCAGGTTGAACCCTAACAAATTATTTCTATGCTAAACATTAGCATTTAGCTTTAGATAAATTATTAGTAATTTTTCCTCCTTTTGAAAATGAAATGCTCCAGGTGAGGCTTGAACTCACAACCTCAGCATTGCTTAGCAGGTTACTGTCTTATAAGTACTGCGCGCTGTCCGATTGCGCCACTGGAGCCTGAGAACATGGTTCAAGTACACAAAATTTGCCTCCTTTACCAGCTATTGCTATGGACAAATTCAGAATAAAACAAAGAGAATTGATAATCCATCTATCCATTTTCTTATACCTTGACCCTAGTAGGGTCGGGAGGTGCTGGTGGCTATCTGTAAAAAAAAGTATGTGCTCCAGGTGAGGTTTGAACTCACAACCTCAGCATCGCTTAGCAGGTTACTGTCTTATAAGTACTGCGCGCTGTCCGATTGCGCCACTGGAGCCTGAGAACATGGTTCAAGTATATAAAATTTGCCTCCTTGACCAGCTATTGCTACGGACAAATTTAGAATAAAACAAAGAGAATTGATAATAAGATCTATAATTTTCTTTACTTCAGGTTGAACCCTAACAAATTATTTCTATGCTAAACATTAGCATTTAGCTTTAGATAAATTATTAGTAATTTTTCCTCCTTTTGAAAATGAAATGCTCCAGGTGAGGCTTGAACTCACAACCTCAGCATGTTACTGTCTTATAAGTACTGCGCGCTGTCCGATTGCGCCACTGGAGCCTGATAGCATGGTTCAAGTACACAAAATTTGCCTCCTTTACCAGCTATTGCTATGGACAAATTTAGAATAAAACAAAGAGAATTGATAATCCATCTATCCATTTTCTTATACCTTGACCCTAGTAGGGTCGGGAGGTGCTGGTGGCTATCTGTAAAAAAAAGTATGTGCTACAGGTGAGGTTTGAACTCACAACCTCAGCATTGCTTAGCAGGTTACTGTCTTATAAGTACTGCGCGCTGTCCGATTGCGCCACTGGAGCTTGAGAACATGGTTCAAGTATATAAAATTTGCCTCCTTGACCAGCTATTGCTACGGACAAATTTAGAATAAAACAAAGAGAATTGATAATGTGATCTATAATTTTCTTTACTTCAGGTTGAACCCTAACAAATTATTTCTATGCTAAACATTAGCATTTAGCTTTGGATAAATTATTAGTAATTTTTCCTTTAGTTTTTTTCTCCTTTTGAAAAAGAAATGCTCCAGGTGAGGTTTGAACTCACAACCTCAGCATCGCTTAGCAGGTTACTGTCTTATAAGTACTGCGCGCTGTCCGATTGCGCCACTGGAGCCTGAGAACATGGTTCAAGTATATAAAATTTGCCTCCTTGACCAGCTATTGCTATGGACAAATTCAGAATAAAACAAAGAGAATTGATAATCCATCTATCCATTTTCTTACACCTTGTCCCTAGTAGGGTTGGGAGGTGCTGCTATCTGTAAAAAAAAAATGTGAGGTTTGAACTCACAACCTCAGCATCGCTTAGCAGGTTACTGTCTTATAAGTACTGCGCGCTGTCCGATTGCGCCACTGGAGCTTGAGAACATGGTTCAAGTATATAAAATTTGCCTCCTTGACCAGCTATTGCTATGGACAAATTTAGAATTAAACAAAGAGAATTGATAACAAGATTTATAATTGTCTTTACTTCAGGTTGAACCCTAACAAATTATTTCTATGCTAAACATTAGCATTTAGCTTTAGATAAATTATTAGTGGCTATCTGTAAAAAAAAAGTATGCTCCAGGTGAGGCTTGAACTCACAACCTCAGCGTCGCTTAGCAGGTTACTGTCTTATAAGTACTGCGCGCTGTCCGATTGCGCCACTGGAGCCTGAGAACATGGTTCAAGTATATAAAATTTGCCTCCTTGACCAGCTATTGCTATGGACAAATTTAGAATAAAACAAAGAGAATTGATAATAAGATCTATAATTTTCTTTACTTCAGGTTGAACCCTAACAAATTATTTCTATGCTAAACATTAGCATTTAGCTTTGGATAAATTATTAGTAATTTTTCCATTAGTTTTTTTCTCCATTGAAAATCAAATGCTCCAGGTGAGGCTTGAACTCACAACCTCAGCATCGCTTAGCAGGTTACTGTCTTATAAGTACTGCGCGCTGTCCGATTGCGCCACTGGAGCCTGATAGCATGGTTCAAGTACACAAAATTTGCCTCCTTTACCAGCTATTGCTATGGACAAATTTAGAATAAAACAAAGAGAATTGATAATGCATCTATCCATTTTCTTATACCTTGACCCTAGTAGGGTCGGGAGGTGCTGGTGGCTATCTGTAAAAAAAAGTATGTGCTACAGGTGAGGTTTGAACTCACAACCTCAGCATTGCTTAGCAGGTTACTGTCTTATAAGTACTGCGCGCTGTCCGATTGCGCCACTGGAGCTTGAGAACATGGTTCAAGTATATAAAATTTGCCTCCTTGACCAGCTATTGCTACGGACAAATTTAGAATAAAACAAAGAGAATTGATAATGTGATCTATAATTTTCTTTACTTCAGGTTGAACCCTAACAAATTATTTCTATGCTAAACATTAGCATTTAGCTTTGGATAAATTATTAGTAATTTTTCCTTTAGTTTTTTTCTCCTTTTGAAAAAGAAATGCTCCAGGTGAGGTTTGAACTCACAACCTCAGCATCGCTTAGCAGGTTACTGTCTTATAAGTACTGCGCGCTGTCCGATTGCGCCACTGGAGCCTGAGAACATGGTTCAAGTATATAAAATTTGCCTCCTTGACCAGCTATTGCTATGGACAAATTCAGAATAAAACAAAGAGAATTGATAATCCATCTATCCATTTTCTTACACCTTGTCCCTAGTAGGGTTGGGAGGTGCTGGTGGCTATCTGTAAAAAAAAGTATGTGCTCCAGGTGAGGTTTGAACTCACAACCTCAGCCTCGCTTAGCAGGTTACTGTCTTATAAGTACTGCGCGCTGTCCGATTGCACCACTGGAGCCTGATAGCATGGTTCAAGTATATAAAATTTGCCTCCTTGACCAGCTATTGCTATGGACAAATTTAGAATTAAACAAAGAGAATTGATAACAAGATTTATAATTGTCTTTACTTCAGGTTGAACCCTAACAAATTATTTCTATGCTAAACAGCATTTAGCTTTAGATAAATTATTAGTAATTCTTCCTCCTTTTGAAAATGAAGTGCTCCAGGTGAGGTTTGAACTCACAACCTCAGCATCACTTAGCAGGTTACTGTCTTATAAGTACTGCGCGCTGTCCGATTGTGCCACTGGAGCCTTATAGTGTGGTACAAATTTATAAAATTTGCCTCCTTTACCAGCTATTGCTATGGACAAATTTAGAATAAAACAAATAGTATTGATAATCCATCCATCCATTTTCTTACACCTTGTCCCTAGTAGGGTCGTTAGGTGCTGGTGGCTATCTGTAAAAGAAACTATGTGCTCCAGGAGAGGTTTGAACTCACAACCTCAGCATCGCTTAGCAGGTTACTGTCTTATAAGTACTGCGCGCTGTCCGATTGCGCCACTGGAGCCTGTACATTTACAAAGCGTTCAAATACCTAAAAGATATCTGTTAACCTGACAAGACATTCCTCATGCCATTTGCTGTTTTTTATCTTCAGGACTTCATAACCATTGTCATTATGGACACAGCTCAGCCATTTAGCAAAAAGCCAACATAATAAAGTGACTATATCATCACTTTACAATTCTAATTTTTGTTTTGTTAAACATCTGCTCCAGGTGAGGTTTGAATTTACGACCTCAGTATTGCTTTTTCTTCTTCTGTCTTATAAGTACCACACACTGACTGATTGCATCACTTTAGCTTGTTAAGATTATTCAGATATCTAAAATTTGCCTCTTTGACCAGCTATTTCTATGGAAAAAGTTAGAATAAAACAAAGAAAATGGATAATGAGATCTATAATTTTCTTTACTTCAGGTTGAACTCTAAGGTTTTTTGTGAACTCCAGGGACAACAACCAGTCTTTAGAAACCTTTGTTATGAAAAAGCTGTTTCCGTGAGCAATTGAGCTAACAATGTGATCACTGATTATAATTACAAAGCATCATGCCAATCTCTACAATGGCAGAAAAGTCTACATCACTTCATCATGATCATGTGTGTATGTAAATTTCAGATAACTAGGCTTACTGACAAATTATTTGTATACTAAACATTACCGTTTAGTTGTTGATGAATTAATAAGAATTTTTGATAAAAGTTACTTAACATCTTCTCCAGGTGAGGCTTGAACTCACAACCTCAGCATCACTTTATTGGTTACCATCTTATAAGTACTGCATGTTGACAGATTGCGCTACTGGAGCAGCACGCTTATTTCTACAACGCCAGAAAAGTCTGCATCACTTTATGATAATCTGTGAATTTCAGCTAACTACGCCTAATGACATGTTACTTTCTATGCTCTACATTACCTTTCAGATTTTGATGAATGATTAATAATTTTTCATACAATTTTTTTTTTATCCTTTTGAAAAGCCTTTTCTGCCAAATAGTCAATATAATAAAGTGACTCTTTTCTGACAAAAAAAATAATCCAGGTGAGGCTAGAAATCACAACCTCAGCATCAATTAGCAGGTTAAGCATAGCGCACTGACCGATTGCGCCACTGGACCCTGTGAAGAGGTTTTAAATATTGAGTATGTATCTGTTTATATGCGATGAGAAAGTTATAGAATAGAATAGAATAGAATAGAAGTACTTTATTCATCCCAGCAGGGAAATTACTTCGCAGTTGCAGCATAAAGACAAGACAGTAACAACTAGTTGTAGATAAAATAAAATAAATATAAAATATAAAAAGCTACAAATTGTAAAATTGTAAAGTGCTGTAAAATATAAAATGCAACTTAAGAGCAGTCCTTACAGAGATTAAAAAATGCAGTTATGTATATGTAATATATGTACACCAAGTGTGCCACAGTGCAGTTGTGCAAAATTGGGCTGATTAGTGCATTTAATGGGTTCTTTCATTCAGGCTTCAAAGCTGTTGCCGTTTATGGACTCAGCTCAGCCAAGAATTCACCAACAAAAGTTCATTGGAAACTCCAGTGATCACACCAATGACTAGCTGACATTGCTATTGCAATTTAAATACTATTACAAAGCAAAATATCTGCCGGTCAGTAAATAATAGGATTTTTCATTTAGAAGCAATTTTTTTGTAACCACCCACAGGTTATTCAGGAGAAAGTTTAGGATAATCTTAATTCAGCTAAAGTTAAAAAATTGTGTATTTGTCTTTTGTAAAAGTCACATGTGTCACAAGCTTAGCTTCAATGTTATTGATACTGTATTCAGTCGGTATAGAAACTCTCAATGGCTTTCTTGGCTTTATTTCTTTTGTTTAGAATGAAAACTGGAGCGTTTCTCAGCACTGGATTTTTCACGATGATCCTTGCTATGGATATGTGTGACAGGATCAGTGTCTATGGAATGATTGATGATAATTACTGTAGGTAAGTTTGTCATATTTTTAGGTAGGCTCTATAATTTTCATGTTCAGCATCCTCCAAAAATGGTTGGCCTGTTTAAGATGTATACAAAAGCCTTAAAAATGGTTGTTATGGAGGCTAGTGCTAATGTTCATTATGCTACCCCTACCTTTAGCCCTATCCTGTGTTACCTGTCCTAAGTTGTAGATATTAAGACTCCCTTCTGAGCAATTGGAGCCAAAAGTGAAGCTGATTATTATAAATTTTCTTCCATCCAAATAACGCTGCATGACTAAATAACTATGGATGTTTTATTGATGGCTTTAAATATTAAATGTAACAACAATTTTTTTAAACATTTTGTACTTTTAGAGTATTTCTAATACAGTATATTGGAAAGATACAAAAGATTTGCTCTTCTCTACAGTCGTTTAAAATAGCAAGCACAATGATGAATACAGTTATTTTTTTAGGGTTTTTTTGACAATCAACATGCATCAAAATAGCCATTACTGTGGTTCTGTTCTTGTATTGTAAGTGAGTAACACCGTAATTCTCTTTTGACTTTTCTTCTTGACATGGCGAGAACTAAAAATTCTATTTTGACGAGTGACTAAGATAAATTGGTCAATACGCCATATCATATTTGTATGATTCATAACATTATGTTTCCCTGGGATACAAACAAGAAATTTGTATCCCAGAAAAACATAACATTATGAGTACTTAATTTAAAAAAATCTCATTGACACCCTGTTGAAGTATAATAAAAGTAATGTTAAGGTGGAACCACTGATTTTCTTAATTGTGTTCAATTAATTAATGTCTTCAAACTGGAGGTTGGATTTTTATGTTTTTCAGCCCTATATCATGTTTCTAAGGTAAATTCTGAGCTAAATGTTGAGTTTTTCTCATCCTCACAGCCGAGCCAATCACAGCGACGTTCCTTACCATTACTATGAGCAAAAGAGTATCAGTGAGTGCAGGATGTATACATACCACGAGTTCACACAGCGTGGAGGACACCGCTTCATCACTGAGAAGTCCATCTATGCCAAATGGGCAACACAGCACAACATACAGTTCAAACATCCTGCATGGCAACTCTAAGGAATGGCGCCCTCAGAGTTGCTGAGATATATAAATATCTCAGATGTTGAAGTTACTAGACTTTTATTTTGTTGTTCTTGTTTTTACATTTTGTGTGTGGGTGTGTGTGTGTGTGTGTGTGTGTATGTGTGAGGAAAACCGTTTAGCTGGGCAAAGTGCAGTCATGTTTACCCATATATTTGTACGGATGACAGTAATTTATAAAACATTCATTAGTTCTCTTCACGTGCCTTAATTTTAACACTTACTCTACCTATTTTTTTACCTTGAGCTGAAATCTATCAGATTGTTCGAAAGCTACAATAGAGTTTGCATTTTTACGGACAGGATCAGTAGTTGTAATCGTTTCTTTTCGATGTTAGGTTCGGTAGATTAATTAAGTTTAATTACTCAAGACATCAAACATTGCGATTACGGAATTCTAGGAAAAAATTACGGGTTTCATTTTGCTCGTCTATTGTTCTTTCTATGCGCTTGGTCACTATTTTCTTCACATACCGTTTCTTGCAAAAGTTTCCATACCAATTAAACCATTTCATAAATTGTCAAATTACAACAACAAACTCCAAAGCTTGTTTTTGGATTTTATATGAGCGACCAACACAAAGTACTTGATAACTGTGAAGTAAAATAAAACAAGACCTGTTTTTTTTTTTTTTTGTTTGTTTTTTTCTTTATAAAATGAGAAAAAAAAATTATAGAACACATTTGTGTTTAAGCAAGTTTACTCTAACAGTCTATATAAAATCCAGTCCGACAAACTTATTTGAAAACTCACATATCTGTAGATATGGATCTGTAGAAATCCACAGCAACAAAAGAGCCAGTAGGAAAGGCTGGAGCAGAAATCCTAGTTTCACCTGTCAGATTTCAATTTGTAAAAATGTAATCTGAAAACTGCATATGTTTTTCATTCCATTTTTGCTTAGTCATTAGTTTGTGTTGATCTATCACTTCTACTAAAATACGCTTCCCTCTATGAATGTAAGATGGCAAGACGTTAACAAGTTCATGGTGCATCGATGCTTCTGCAAGGCTCTCGGAGTTGTGCAATTCAAAGCTTTTTTCCTTTCTTTTTTTTATTTTACAAAAACTTGAGAATAAATCCCCAAATTGTTTTCGCAAAATTTGATGCACTGTCATGCATTTGAGCTTTTTTTTTCTCTCTCTCGTTGTACCCATTTTTACAGTTCATCAATATTTCCAATAAGCCTGGTTGCAGCCTTTACATCCTGTTGACGCCCCCATCAGCATGTTACTGAACCCTGAGATAATGCCTGAATTGTTGAATGTGTGTAACAGAGCTGGTACTGTTTAGATATATTTGTTCATTTTTCCAAGCAAGTGAATAAATCAATGGGTTGTGTGTTTGGAATGAGAAACTTTCTGATTATAATGAGACCAGTTTGGACAATGATTTTTTCCTCTTTTTGAAAAAAACAACCAAAAAAAAAAACCCAGATGCATTGTCACATTCACTGTAAAAGGGTATGCAAAATAAAAACAACGCAGTTTTGAATTCCACTCTAAGGGGACCATCTTGTGAAACGTTTTTATTATTTCCCCAGTGAAACAGATGATGACAACAATTGTATAGGTCTGTGCACATTTGATTTTTACCCCACTCTGCATAATGATTTAATGTAACTAATCAAATGTTCCTCTCAGAACAACTAGAACCAGCAAACTTAAAATCATGACGGTTATCTATCAGATTTAGTTCAGAATTCAAAGATACATGAAAACAGTATTATTACTTTTAGAACGATTACTTTATGCATTATGCTGTCTGGTTAAATGAATAAATCTTATATCACTACCCTCTCAGGTACATATTGTTTATTTTGTGATCAATTCCAAAGACTGTCCTAATATTTTAATTGAAAGCATTTTACTTAAAGATACTCCAGGAACGTGAATTATTTGAATGATAGTGTCTTATTTATTGTGTCTTAACTGTTTATCTGCTGCAAAGCAAAAAATTTGAACACTTGAAGAATGGTCACTGCTGGAGAGTTATGTTTCATCTTAAATAAATCTCATGTCAAACACACCCAGCTTGTGTGGAGTTTTAACGCTGTACGGACGCTGAAATGATAGTGGTTTTTGTTTTTCAATGGAAGTGATAGCCCCACACTTTCACACTGCCTCGACTAAAATCTGTTTTGGACTGCATTCACCACAAATTAATTTTCCTTGCAAAAGTGGCACCGTTTATGGGCAGTAAACAGCATGGCATAAGAAGAGGAACAATTCCAACACACGAAAAAGAGATAAAATCCAATATCACTTGCTGAGCATGAAACTAGATTCTACCCTTTTTTCTGCCTTGCCCACTAGGTCCTTTGGTTCAGCAAATGAACAAGTAAAACAAATGAACAATTTTCATATATTTCAAATAATATTTTATGAAAATGCTCTACTTCCGAAAGCGGGTAAGTTTGTTGCTTTCGCCGAGTGCTGCAGTGAGGAAGGCGACCATGACGTCAGCACGTGGCGCAGGAAAATGGGGCCCAAGAAGGAGGAGGGAGACATCAAACGGTATGCCGCTATGACAAGGTAAGCCCGGTTTAACGCTAGAGCGTGTTAATAGCATTACACACTCGTGGGGAGTTAGTGGTCATCTAAGCTCCACTGACGGGCCGTGTATTTGGAAAACGAACGGTTAAAAAAACCTTTTTCAGAGCAGACGACGAGCGGCTGCGCAAGATGGTGTTTCACTGTCTAAATGTTTACATTGTATGTCCGGTCCGTTAGTCCTGGGTAATGTTAGAAAAAAAAAAAAATCAAGTGGTTCACAATTAAGAGTGGTGTGATACAGCTGTAAGTCCAAAACAGCTGGCCCACTTTTACACGAAACGTGCTGCAATTCAATGTGATTTGATGGACGTGTGTCTGTTGCTGGCAGGTATGATGACAGTCCGTGAAGGGGGCCGCGTTTCAGTGCTGATCGGAAAACATGGGGCTCAGGATCAGTGCCAAGGTAACCAGCTGAGGGTGTGGCACCTAACATCTCCAACTCGACATTATCGCCAGAACCTGGAGATGGAAATATTCTGTAACAGTCTGTAAATGTCGTACACAGATTTGGGTAGAGGCTGGTGAATTGTAGCACTGCATAAATGGTGCTTAAAGAGCTGAGCTCTTCTATGCTTGTGCAAAATAACCCAGAGGTTTTTAAGTTGAGTTAAACACTGCATTCAATAATTATTAAATTAAAATGCTGAAGGCTTTAAATGAGGGTAAAACTATCTGATTCATTAGTCTTGGGGGTGAATTTCATGTTGTCACACAAACACTTATTAATATTTAGTACATTTATTATTTAGTATGCCTAACAGTGTGGACACACATAGTTAAACTAGAACCTTGTCATAATTTCCTGTGAAAGGAAACAAACTGGCTTTTGGCATAGTTTGTCAGCTTTGTAGTAACATGTCATGGGCACTTTCTATTTCGTTCTATTTTATCCTTCCAGAAAATGTCTATTTGCACATTCCATTAAGATGAATTGCCAAGTACTAACAATATTTTCTGGAAAGCCTTTGCTCAACCCAGTCCTATTTAGCCCCACTCTTAATGCACAATTACCACAGACTCAGTTTTAGCTTTGTTTCTGTCCCCAAAGGACAACCAGTTTCACAGTAATTTTAAAAGAAAAAGCTGTTAAAAAGGGACATATATTTGAAGGCGTAAAATGGAGGTACCATACAGTGTGTGGAAATGTCTGAAGCAGTCCATGCAAGGAAGGGAACATGCAGACAGCATAGTCGTCTTCAGTTACTGCAAACATCAATATAAACCGATCAGATTTGACTCCTCCCCCAATCCTTCCTGTCCTAAATCAAACAGAGAAATGGCTGAAAAGAGAGAAGAATGCCAGAGCCAGACCGAAGAAACTGGAACTCAGAGTTTAATGGAAAAGAGCTTCCATCATTCCGGTCAACTCTAATGAGAAGAATTTGGGAAAAACTCCCTTTACATGGCAATCACAATGAGAAAACTTTTTTGAGTAAATGATAGATATGACATTTAGTCATTATGCAGGTTGCGAATGTGACTGGAAACCAACCAGTCACATTCACTGTCCTCCTTACGGATTGGTTGAAGGCAATCCATGAAATTACATGTTGAAAAAAATGGTTCAACTTGCAACAACCATCAATAAAGCAATAAACCGTCTTTTTATTGCTGGCTGATCATGTTCTTTAATGCGCTTCTTTGGGTTTTTACAAGTATGTTAAAATATTGCAAAAAATTGTTTGTTTTACAGATATCAAATATACCTGTTGGCTATTATGTTTCAATGACTATAAAACTATATTTTGCCTGTTGCATGGAGTGTCGATGCACTGAAAGCCCACGCCTGGCTCGACTGGTACAGACCAACATGCTAATGGTCACAGAGAGTGTTTAAAGTACGAGAGAAACCAGATAAAGTTTTATATAGTAACCAGGGCTACACAGTCTTAAAAAATACTCCTGTTTATGAGCCACATATAAGATTGTGCAGTCATGGCTACAATCTAAGCCTTTTTGTGTTTCTTTTTTTAGAAACGGGTATGTGATCCTGCCTCTAAAACAAGTCACAATATTTTCAGAAAGAAAGTGCTATCATTTATAAAACCTTCTCTAAAATAGCAAAGTGTGTGTGTGGGGGAAATAGAAGATAAAAATCCCTTTTGAGTTTGACAACCAAACATGTTTGAAACTGGTATGTAGGAGACCCACCAAAAAATAGCTGAGAAAGGCACTTTGGTCAAATGATGGCAAAGCTGAATTTTGACTTGCATTTTCAAACACGATGTGTATTAAAACGTTTTCTTTTCTTCTTTTCCACTTCTGAGCCATGCTTTTCAGATTTTTGTGACAAAATGTGAAAATGTACAAAGTGAATTAAAAAAGGAGAGAACAGTACGTTTGCTTTATCACTTCGCTGTTATTTACACTGCAGGGTCAACAGAGCCACAGGATGGTGATCTTCTTCGCCGTCTTCATCCTGACAACACTCCTCATCCTCTATGGCTCCAACAACAGCAATGATGGCATCTACATCCCCTTTCACGTGGCCATCAGTCACGCCGTCAAGACTGCAGACCTCAAGACGTTAGCTGGTAGAGATGGCTACATGCCAGTTTTCGGTAACAAGGTAAGCTGCTCAACAGGTTATCAACTGGATTTTTAGGAGATTCATGGAATGTGACAAAGGTTTAGTTTGAGGTCTGATATAAAACAGGGTTATGGGGTAAAATGATCCTGAAACTGGCCATGAATTTCTAGATAATAATTGTTTTCAACAGTTGAACCAATTGAGGACTAAGAGTAGTGAAAAACCACAGATCTTACATGTTTTCCAAAAGCAGGTGATGCTCTTCTATCAGGGTGCTTGAAATTCATTTAAAATGTTTGAATTTCAAATAGGTCTTTTCATTGCTTGGAAAGCGCTTGATTTCTATACAAAGTCCTTCAAATTGCTCTATTCAAACAGCAAGTCCAACCTAATGTTTGATTAAAAGCCTAAATTTGAAAAGTGTTTGGGTTTTTTTACAGTTGGAACCAGATATTTAAAGATAATAAAATACCTTCTTTTCACTGTCTGAAGGTAAATTAGGCCAAATTTCTCTTTGATTTTGGTAAGCGAGAAAAACCAAAAAGGATGTCTATTTATGTCTACGCTAAATCCCAGAAATTGTAGAAAATATTTAGATTTTGTTTGTAACTTTCTCAGACTAGTCAGATGTGTTTGGGTGTGTGTAAAACATTTCAAAACACAAAATGTTGTTCTACTTTAATTTACATTGTCCCTGCTGTAGAAAGTGAGGTGCTGGAAAAGTTTGAAAACTTGCCTTGGAAAATACTTGGATTTTACTGCGAGAAAAGTGTACAAACCCTGTTAAATAAATAGTTCTCACCCATTTGACGTAGCCCGTAAAAAGTCTTTCAATTCACCACTGGCTCAGATCATTCTGTTAAATTTGCTGTAAAGGTTTTTACGTCGTCTCTTTCAGAGTATGAACCTGCACTGTCGCAACTGTGCACTTGTGACGAGCTCCAGCCACGTCCTCGGTAGCCGGGCGGGGGACGAGATCGACCGGACGGAGTGCGTGATCCGCATGAACGACGCCCCCACGTCAGGCTATGAGACGGACGTCGGCAACCGCACCACCCTCAGGGTCGTGGCCCACTCCAGCGTCTTCAGGGTGATGCGGCGGCCCAACGAGTATCTGCGGCGCACCGACGGAAACTCCACAATCATCTTCTGGGGACCCCCGAATAAGATCTGGAAGGATGCGAAGGGAACCTTGTTCAGATTGATCCAGAGGATCGGGATGACCTATAGCAACCTCTCGTTCTTCAGCATTTCACCAAACAAAATGCGAAAATTTGATAATTTGTTCAGCAGAGAGACCGGACGGGACAGGTAAGTCTGGTTTGGACGTTGATCACATCTTATGTTTGCAGCCTCTCATTAAGGAGCTGTCGTACTTACTGACTGTCTTTGTTTTTCTTCCTGCAAAGACAAAAGTCCCACTCGTGGTTGAGCACTGGCTGGTTCACAATGGTCATAGCCATTGAGATATGTGATAATATTAAAGTATATGGGATGGTTCCACCAAATTACTGCGGGTGAGTATAAAGAGAAGACTTATTACGTATAAACTTTTCATAACAAAAGATTCACCAGGCAGAGATTTTTCTAGTTGATTTCTGGTCACGGCTTCAGTCGGCCTGAAAACAGGCAAAATGGTCCCAGAGGTGATAATATAGCATCTTTTCTTAGCTTATATTGAAATCATAATAATATAGTTTTAATTCCTGTTTTTTTTTTATAATAGTCTTGTTTGTTTTGTAGTTACTGTTGGTATTGATTGTATTTATTGACAAAAATTGTGTAGGCAAGTCATTTTAACCTCGTTTGTATAACCTCTGTATTTAGTGAGACAAATTATTCGTCCAGAGACAACAGATTAAATATAGCCTTTTTGCTAATTGTGGCGCATTTGAAAAAACGCTAAAAACGCAAAAAATTTCACAAACGTCATCAAAAAAAACATCAGAACTTTAGTTTCTGGTCAGTTTGTCAGGTAATTTCCAATCAAAAATCATTTCCTATCAAACGTTTACCTAACTAGTACTATTATTGCCATCTTTCCAGAAGAAAGCCGGGGTCCAAGAAGATGCCCTACCACTACTACAAACCCAGGGAGTCTGACGAATGTGCAACGTACCTTCAGAATGAAAACAACCGCAGGGGACACCACCATCGTTTCATCACAGAGAAACAGGTGTTTGCCCGCTGGGCCAAGCTGTACAACATCACGTTCACCAACCCCAAGTGGTGAGACAGCAGCTGTACAGCCAAGAAGCAGACAAGCACAGCGGATTCAAGTTCACGGTGACCTCAAAACGAGGCGTCACAAATGCTTTTATCCGGCAAAGATGGTGAAGATACGGGAAATCTTCAGTTGATGATGGTGAAGATGTGTGGAAGTGTTTCCATTTCTGATTTCAGGTACTAAACTTGTATGGCTTTTGGAGCACTGTCAATCGTGGTCAGAAAGTTTACACACCAGCGGCATGAATGTCATCAGTTTGAGGTTTAATTTGGAGCATTTTTTTTTCTTAGGGTGAAAGGATTTCACAACAAACTCCTTCCAAGTTTTCGGGCAAATCTGGGTGCAGCCACACAGAGTCAGAATTCTACATGCATCCTAGCATAATGCATCCTGGATACTCACTCTTTATGCAGAACTGCTATAGTTTGTTTAAAAAGGCAGCTCTGTGCAGAAACTAGGTGTAGTTTTCTAGCTGAACACCGATCTATTAAAAATTGCGGTCTGCCAATTGCGGTTTTGGCCGATACCAACTTTTTTTGTCCAAAATGTTGCTAAATGTGGCAAGAAAGTTGATGAGTTGCCAACAATGAGATGACTATTGTTAACTGCAAACATATAGATCTGATCTGGTGGGCCGGCCTGCTAATCAAACCTCTCTCACAGTAGAGCAGAAGATAACAGTTGATATACATACCTTTGCCGAGGTAGATCAAATCGGTGGTTAAGATCAGCTTCACATGTGAAAATCGGCCGATCACCGATTTCCCAAAATCGAGGAAGTCAGCACCGACGAATCTGTGCGTCCCCAGCAGGAACCCAACAGATTTAAATAAAGTTTGCACGTTTTCAATACTACCGAGGTCACAGCTTTGGGAAGACTCTTCCAGAACGTTGAAGTTAGCAAGTTAGCTATTACAAAGTAGGTTTTGATGTGCATTTATTGACAAATAAAATGCAGGAAAATTGATTCTAAAAAAATTCCTTCCATAGACAGCTGGTGCAGTTTGCTTTTAAAAGCCTCTCACTCTGTCTCATCTGCCAGTAAAGCTTTCTCCAGAAAACATTTGGCTTCTCTAGGTGTCTATTCTTTTACGCACTGCCCCATTGTTACCCGTATAGGACTATCCAGTAATAAGCATGTCAATGCTTGAATGTTTGAAACTATTACAGCCAATCATGATCACCTTACTTTAGTTTGGAAGATTTGTATTTAATAGAGTCTGTCTCTAGGAGAAACACAAATTAGATTTTTTTTTTCTTTATAAAATAAATCAGGTTATGTGTTGTAATAATCATTCCACCCTGGGGAAAAAAAAAGGGGAACCTCATTTTAAAACCCAAAAATAATGTGTTCATTCCATTGAATGTGTGTGTAAACTTCCTCACTGCATCTGTGTGCCACACAGTGCTGATATTTTGTACATAGAAAATAACTAATTTAATAGGTTGTACACATCTCTATATTTTTATGTATTTAAATGTTTTCAATGTTGGAGGATTATATCAGCAAGTTCCTTTAATCCAAAATCATCAAGTGGTTTACGACACGATCATTTAAGTAGTTTTCATCACTGTTGTAAAGAGATCCTATTGGAAAATAGCTGCCAAAGACAGATGTCCAATTCAGCCGACGGGCCAATCATAGCGGAGCCTTGTGAGACGACACAGCAGCCCCACACTGTGGTTTAGAGCAGGAGCATGTTGAACTGGACAGTATTATAGTTTTACAACAATCCAGACCTAAACCTAACTAACTTCAGTTAAATATTTTTGCCACAAGGGGGAACTAATGCATCCATTGATATCTGAAGCTGGCCAAAATTTTAAGTGCATGCAACCAGAATGTATTCCTTTATTTATTTATTTCAGTTTATTTCAGTGCTTTATTCAGTTCAAGAAATTAGAACGGTTTAGTTGGATTTTGCATTTTCTAACCATATATGCCTTTTAGGAGTAGCTGATGACCATCATTGTGCTTTAGTTCTTCTTCATGTTTTGCTGAAAGTTATTTGTTGGTTATGAAAAGTGTGATTTTTTTAAAAATCTGGTATCAAGTATCAAAATCCAATTAAATATTAAAATTATGATGATATAAGAGACATAAATAATTGTTTTTAACAACTTTCAGAACAGAGAAGGCAGATATCTATTTTTTTTTTCTTTCATTTTTATGTGACAGGTAAAGAGCAGCATACTACTGTAAATTATGTTCCCACCACAATTATATCCATAATAAAGAAAGAATGTGCTGCAGACTGTATTAACTTCACTTCAAGGTTTCTTTTTAAGATGCATGACTACCATCCAGACAACCTCCGAATGACTGCAATGACTGTTAAACTGCAGCCTGAAAACATGAGATGCATTCAAGAAGATTCTTGTGCAAGGCACTGAAGCTCAATTTAGAATTGATCATCTTTTCTCGGTGCAGATATATTTTGGATTCTTGCTCAAAAAGACGCAAAACTGCAGTGTGTTTTGGTTTTTGTTCTGTTTCAGAACTGTTCATCAAAGCATTGTTAAGACAGATAACACACAAACCATGTTCAGTTTCCACTGCATAAAAGAGACAAAAAAAAACTTTGGTCAATTAAGTCGATGTCTATTTACAGAAGGTAATTCTCAGATATGCTACACAAAGGTATGTTTACAGTATTTTTCATGAACTACTGGAATCCTCTGAAAAAGCAGCTCTGATCTTCTGTTTCAGTGTCGCCATGGAGATCAGAATAGCTTCCTGTTGACAGAAAGATTAAATTACAATACTGAGCGAAAGTAGAAACTCTGTCATCATGTTCACAGTGCAGTTGGCTTCTCTTTATCTGTCTATTTTTGCATTTTACCTCTGTTCTAATGGTTCTGCTGCCCTGATCTGGACATGTGTTAAGGTAGAGGTCAAACAAGTCGCCGGGGTCAGTCACATCCAGGTTTTGGTCTGCATCCAGGCTGGCTTCCAAACCCTGAAGACCTCCAAAAACCACCAAAAGGTGCCTAAAGAGAGGTTGGGGGGGATTGTCACTAATAGGCAGGATGTTAACACTAACTACTATAGACGCTTGACGCTTAAATTTGCATGCAAGCATGCTGATTTTAAAGCACATGGCCGACTGACCTAATCATGTAATGAGCTTTGAACCTACTTGAATGGTGACAGAGTGACTTGGTCCACGCTGCTGCCTCTCTCTGAGGTGCCAACTGTCAGGTCATACCCTTCTTTAAAAGGACTCTCAGTGAAAACTGAACCTGCATCAACAAAGAACAGCCAGCAGCAAGAATTTTTCTACATGTTCTACAGGATTTAAGTCACAGTATTTAAAAAAAAAAGAGCACATACTCAGGCAGGATGCCAGGCGGACCGTGTACCCCCAGTAGAGACCACCTTCTGTTCTGGGAACATGAGGCGCCACGACGACACCTTTATAAAGTCTGCTTTCTGTCCGCGCACACACATGGACAAACACTGAACTGATGCTCTACTTGTGTTATACTGCAATGAATGAATAAAGTACAGCATACTCCAACGAGGAAAACCTACCTTGATTCTGTGTCTTAGTAAGTTTTACTGTAACTCGCAGATCTGGCTGAAGTTGTTTATCAATCCGCACGTCCTGGAAACGGCAAATGATAACACAGTCAGACCTGTTTAATCTCTCACTTACCAAATTCAGACTAACGGTTGTGTCAAAGTCACCTTCCTCATTCCGCAGTTCACCAACGAACCCTTTCCTTGTTTCGGCGGCTTGTTGAGGACTCTTCCTTCCCGATACTCTGACTCTTCATCTATCCTCATGTGATGAGGACTGTCCAGAGGATTAAGCAAACCTAGTGGAAAATAACATAGACTGACTTGAAACAATGTTGTTTTTGCACTTTTACTATGATTCCGATGCAGTTTTTGTCACCAGTGTTAGAGGTTTAAACAGAAAAGCCCTCTCACAGATAATCTAACTTCACTTTCCTTCCTTGTAGTTGTACAAGCCTAAACAATGATCTATGCATGTGCGCATTTATGAATCCATCTAACTTCACCCACGTCAAAATGTAAATACTTCAGAAGTTTTTAAACCATGAGTAAGTTGAAGGCTTAGAAAAAAAGAAAAACTAGATCAGAGTGCCGGTGTGTTTAGTTGATCCACATCCAGAGGAAATTTTGTACTATACAAGTAGGTTTTATTGTTGGTAACAGTCAGCATATGTTTAACAGAAACAGTCTGCTATTGTGCTGTTTGGGTTGGCCATCTCATATCTGTCTATGAGACACCTACAATCTCAAACCTTCACATATGGCAAATTCAAAATAAATCACTTAAAAGGTTGATGACGTTGATGGTCTTAAAATTACCTGCATATTGTAAGTCTTTGTGCACCGGGAAGAACCACTTGCGCAAATACCTGGTGGAGAACAGGAGCCGTACATGACAAATCGAGGAGTAAACACCAACAGTCACTGATCTAACCGTTTCCACACTTACTGCGGACACTCCATGTACTGAAGTATTCTGGCGAGCTGAATACATGCATGGCCCTTCTTTCCAACACCTTTGAATTCTCCTTCGACACTCCTGGAGCAAAACCAGCATCACTGATGGTGTAAATAGTATTTACACTCAATTTTTTGCTCTCGGACCGCTTACTTGACATCTTCCCCCTGCTCGTCGAACACGATGATCTCGTCGACATTGAACACGACGCAGGCTCGGGCGATCTGTCCCGCCAGGTACGTCCGGAGCTCAGGGGACTGAGCGTTGTCCAGGACGGAGCCCGGAAGGGCCACGCTCACCGTGTAAGCTCGTCCTGAAAAACACGTCCCCGTCTGTTTACGGCTCCCAGAGCCGATAATGACTGATAATCAGTAAATGACGATTATTACCTTTTTTACTCTGGCATTCCTCCTGCTCCGCTCTTTCTGCAGTCTCTTGCTGTTTCTGCTTCTCCAACCGTTTGATGAGTTTAGCCTTTTTCCACTGCTTGTGTTTCTCCTTTACTGTTAGTGACAAAAACAGTTTACAGTTAACCTAGATAAATTTTTAAGAGAATTTTTCAATGAAATATATTTTGACAGGTTTATGTGCCAAAATTGAGCTTCTATAAGTCGTTGTTGCAGAAGATCCTACACCAACATATGATAGAAGACGTTTTATTCTTTATAGCAAGATAGAAGACAGGACTTTGATTTCTACTAGAATTCTGAGGTGTACAGAATAAAAGGGAATGGTGGGAAAACAGTACCTTGTGGCACTCCTCGAGAGCAAACAACCTCACCTGAAAGCTACACGAGGCTAAATGGTAGACGAAAATATACATGGAAATTGTCTAATAAGTCTGACAGTTCCACAATCTCTTTATCATATATTTTATAATATCAAAACTATAAACACCCGTCAAACAAATGCTAAGCTACAAAGCAACCATGTGGGCTATGCGTATTATCACAACGAGAGTATTCCAGATTATGCTAAACCAATTTTGTAGCCTGTCACAAGTGAAACCTAGTGAACATGCAGCTGTTAGCACAGTTAGCTTCGACTCACATTCTACTTTCCTCTTCTTCCAAGGAATCTGGTCCCCGAACTGAAATAAATTAGGCATACATTAAAACAGATGACAATATCAATGACTCACACCAACGTGTTAA
Organism: Gambusia affinis; assembly: GCF_019740435.1. Lineage (NCBI taxonomy): Eukaryota > Metazoa > Chordata > Actinopteri > Cyprinodontiformes > Poeciliidae > Gambusia > Gambusia affinis. The sequence continues at coordinate 8,150,196 of NC_057884.1, read as the reverse complement.
TTATATTATATCGGTACCTGAGGGGACGCAGGTTTAGGTCTTTTCTCTGAACTATTGGTTGACATTTTTCAACAGCGACACGAGGGTTTATTTACTTCCGGGTTAACTTTCACATAAAAAAATAAAAGGCGAATCAGTTCTTCTTCTTTGACGTGTTTTGGTGGTTGGCAAACGACAAAATTGGTGCATTACCGCCACCAACTGGTGTGGATTGTCGATCAGAACGTCACTCAACAATTAAATTCTATTATGTCGAATCAATTCAGTTAAACCTCGACCGAAGGTTTAACTTTAACTTTTCTTTAACATTTAAAGAAAATGTAGTTTATTAGCAAATGGATTTTTTTTTCTATTGAAATTGGTTCACCAGCTAAGTCAGTCTTACATGTTTATGGTTAGTTTAGCGTGCAGCAGGGTGCGTGTAAGCCAATAAAACAGATAAAAGACACGGAGTCATACACACATAACGCTGCTTTTAACATCTTTAAGGGGAATAATTATTTAACATTTATAGAACAGAATTGGAATTCTTTGATAAAAATGTAATTAAAACGTACAGTTTGGAACAGACACATTTTTTTCCTTTATTTTGGAAAAAAGTATTTGTGTAGTTGATACATTAAAAAAAAAAAACCCAAAGGATCCTGAGGATGCATTCATAAAATTAAAATCTGTAACAATTGTAACAACTGTTGCAGATTGTGCCAGTATGTAACAATCTGAAACTCTATCATTCAACATCCTCTCAAAAAAAAATACAAAAAGATCAGCGACAAAAATAACTAGAATCTCCACACAAGTAACTGTCAAAAAACAATGAGTGAAATCATTTAGCAGCTGAAATCATTTAGCAGCTATAATCATCACAAGCATAATGTGAACACAGAACAACAGTTTACTGAATGCTTTATTAAACTTTCAGACCAGATGAGTGGTGTGAAAAACTTTGACAGAGGACAAACATAAACATAAGCATGATTTCTGAACAATTTTCCTGAGGAGGCTCAGTAGGTTGCTCTAGTAAATATGGATGATGGACGGTAAATTTCATTCTTTTTCACTCCACTTTCTTAAGATCTCTTCCGCTGCTTCCAGTGTGGAGTCTTCCTGTTTAAAGAAAACACAAACAATACAACAAAAATGTTTCCGATTGAGAGAATTGACAAGTGAAAAAGAAAAGAGCATCAGTTTTGATCGAAGTGGCTGTAGTTACCTTAACGAAACAGAAGCGGATGTATTTGTCAAACTCTTTGCTGTGTTCTGGACTGAAGAAAGCAGAGACTGGGATTGTCGCTAAGCCCTTGATAAAAAAAAGGAGTGAAACAAATAGGTACTAAAATATAATTTAAACCCCCCCCCCAGATTTATCTTTTAAATAATATCTACTAGACTTTACCTTTTCCTTAATCAACCATTTGACAAATCTAAAATCGTAGCTTTCGTTCTTGGTGCTCTCATCGTTTAGATCCACATCTGTTCAAAAGGAAGAAAAGACTCGGGTAAACATTCACTAAAAAGCCCAAATAAACGCCCGCCGGACGCAAAGCGTCCAGCTCAGACGTTTGCTCGTCACTCACGGACAGAGGAGATGTCTGTGATCATAAAGTATCCTCCCTCTGGCATGACTGGCTGCAGGCCCACACTACGCAGACACGAGGCCAGCTTCTGCCTCTTTTGGTGCAGCATCGCAGGCAGCTGCTGGAAGTAGCTCTCTGGAGTCCCGAACAGCTCGTACTCGCGGTCGAATCCGTGGGATACGGCTTCCTGAGTGACAACGGGATGTGTCGAGAATTTAGAAAAACGCCAGAGATACAAATAATGCTAGAAAAATTGTGTTAAAATCAGATATATTTTTAAAAGGAACTTTCAAGATGTTTCTGATGGAAAAGGACACAGGCATCTCTGAAAAGATAATAAAACTTCATCCAACTTCCATCCACGTTCCGAAGACATCCTGGAACCAATGTACAGCCAACTCCTTCACAGGAAAACTTTGCAGTCTATGCTGTCCAGTTCTGGTACTTAAGGGCCGATGTCCTGCATGTCGTAGATAAGCCCGTGCTCCAACACAGGCTTACTAAAGGGATAAATGATCTCTCAAACATACTATGTTCTGTAGTTGCCTAATAAAAGATTAATTTATTCAAAGTGGGAGTGTTGAACCGGGGGTAGAGGGGCTAAAAACATGCAGGGCCCAGGCCCTCAATTACTAAAACTCAACATTATTGCTTTGAAGAAAGAAGTAAGCTGCTGTATGTCATCATATGGATCAATGTTGGTCCATGGAGTTACCTGAGCTGCTGTTGCACAGTGATACACCGAGTTCTGATGGACGATTTTCATGTGTTTGATAAGTTTTCCTGAACTTATAGCCCATCCAACCTAAAACCAGAGATACTATTAACTACAAAACACTAAAACAGCAGAAACTCCTTATTAGAACTAAATGACAACGGCCTGTGTATTACCTTCCAGCCAGTAGCACTAAAGGTTTTCCCAGCACTGCCCACTGTTATGGTTCGTTCCCACATCCCAGGAAGGCTGGCTGTCAGAAACACAAGTGGCTGACGAATGTGTGTTTGGTGATGCTTTTTTGTCGAAGTCGTGCTCGTGTCTCACCTATCTTCACGTGCTTGGCTCCGTCGTAAGTGAGCCACTCGTACACCTCGTCGCTGAAGCACAGCAGATCGTGTTTAATGCACAAGTCGGCAATCATCTGGAGTTCCTCAACCTTGTAAACCTGTAAACCCAGAACTCACTGATTATGTTTTTTTTTCACCTCCGTTTTGAAAGGGATCTTTGCGAAGAGCTGTGTTTTCCTAGCAGAGTGGGCGTCATAAATCCCACCTTGCCTAAAGGGTTGTTGGGAGAGTTGATAACGATGGCTTTTGTGCGGGGAGTGATTTTGCTGGCGAGCTCCTCAGCAGACAGCACCCAGTCTCCACTTGACAGGACAGTGCTGCTCCCTTTCTGCAGTTAGCGACAAACACAAAATGTCTCTCACATGTCAAACACGAGCGTCCAAAGGAGCTCAGAGACATCAGATCCTTCAGATTTAACCGTTTACCGGTCTCAGTGGCACATACACCGCGGTCCCTCCCGCCATCAGAACCATCGGCTGGTAGCAATCGAAGAACGGCTCCACAATTATCACCTGAAGAACAAAATCCCATCAGTTGTGGTTCATAACAAAAACGTTTCTACGGATATTTACTTACACAACACCGAGCACAAGTAGTAATTCTCCTTATACTTGTAAAGTGTCGCTTTTAAAAAGTCTGACAGCTAAAAATCAGATTAATCAGTTTAAAACAGTTGTGTATTGAGGATGCAGTGTTAGTTTCCTCAAGACAGCATTTCATTTGAGGGACAACAAAGTTTCATTTTGGTCTCATAAGACAGGAGAACCTTTTTCCACATGGATTTCCTACTTACCTAAAAGAAAAAAAAGGACAATCGTAGGACCTATCAGTTTTTTGGGAAAACATTCTTTTAACTTACTCCTCTTCTTTAGGACTTTTTTTTACATCCTACCCTGCTTTAAACTTCACAATATTCTTCATCTCGTGTTTATGATATGGTACTGCCTTGGGCAAACCTTGGAGGCCTTCACGAAACAGCCACATTTTTACTAAAATTAAATTTTATGCAGGTGAACTCCACTAATTATGAAACTTCTGAGGGCAACTGGGGTCAGCAGAGTAAAAAGAGCCTCAATTAAAGTACTTTTCTCTTTTGCATAAAATACATTTTGAAACCAATTTTCTGGATACAGATATATTTTCAGGGTGCTGTGCATGTAAACCTCAGAGCAATCTAACTGTTGGATCACTCAAACATACAGAAAATGTAAGAGTCACAAAAAGGTGCATACTTCATCTCCATCATCAATCAGAGCCTGAAATGCACAGAAAAGAGCCTGATAAGCTCCAACTGTGACCAAGACGTCTTCAAAGGGGTCGATCTCATGCCCAACGATCCGGCTGAAGAATTTAGCGAGACTTTTTACCAGACGAGGATGGCCCTGTTGGACAGAAAGTGAAACAAATGAAAATTCCTTCCCCTTTTAACGTGCGGTGAAAAAATGAAAATTTCCAGACAAATGCCAAAATGTAAGCATGTTTGTTTCTCAGCCTCTACAGATCGACAGACATTTCTACTTACAAAAGCTCTGGTATACTGGTGCATCTGGGGCCCTCCGCTCACAGCCTTACAGAAAGCGTCCTGAACAAACTGCGGAGGGGAGAAGTCGGGAAATCCCTGTCCGAGGTTCACAGCTTTGTAATCTGCAGCCAGCTGTGTGAATTCAACCCTGTTGGTGCAAAACGGGTCATGTTTTTACAGATTATGACGTTTTACAGCATAACTCGTAGAAGATCTGTTCATTATTTACAGCTATATCAGTTTTGAGTCTCTGTCGTTTATTCATGTTGTCTGTCTTGGTTGTTTAATTCTGAGAAATTATAAATAAATACATTTAAGAAAGGATAAAACAGAGGTGAAATAACAAGTAATTGTCCAAGTTTTACCGTATGATTACCATTAGTCAACACTAAGCACTGATACCCCAAATCCAATTGAGCTTAGCTTTTAAAACCAATCTGAGATCAGAATTACACTAGGAACACATTTCTTTTTTCTACAGTTGCTGTCCTGACATTCATATAAGGTAAAGAGTTTTCTCATTAACATCTTAGAGGTTGTACAATCACGGGACTTTGACCCTTTCCGTGTTCCGCCTTCTGCTCAGCCAATCAAATGGCTCTTTTAACTCATCGCGGTTTAAAAAGTTTCCGAAATTTAATATTGTTCTGAAGTATAATATTATTTGCACGGTTCTTACAAATGTTAGCCCATGAACACCTGTTTACGAATACTCAGTTCGTTTGTATTTTACATATTAACGTCTAATTTCACTTTGGAGTGAATAAATTAGAGCTGAATTGAAAGACGCCAGGTGATTTATTATGAGTTGCAGGTCCCATAAGACTCACTTAGTCGTCCACAAGTATTGACATGATCAGGTAAAACGGTATTGTTTGCACCACACGATAAATGTGTGTTCTTTTAATAATTTTGCTATTCTTCTTTCATGCATACAGTAGTTTGACGTCAATTAATTACTCACCAAACGTTTTTATCCACACCGATTGTTCTGCTCGCATAAAGTCGTCTGGCCATGATTAGCTGAAATAAATGCATATTTTAAATCCTCCACATAGAAATATGCATAAACATATCGCAATTGCTTCCTCTGATAAGTAAAGAAATGCTGACCTTATGGTTCTGAACTGAATTAGGACGAATTAGAGTCAGATAAGGAGCCAAAATCCTGATTATTCCCATGAATGGTTGCACATTATTCCAGACGGCATAGCATCGACATGAAGTTGTCACTGAACCGAAGATTCAAACTTTCTCAGACACTCTGGTGCTGACAGGGATACAGCTGCATCAGCAACTTTGCTTCGACCTTCTTGTTTTTATTTTTGCTTCCTTTGTGGGCGGAGACGAACATTGGCCCCGCCCATCAAAAGGCGCGCGCAGCAAGGTTCAACACCAGGTTATTGTTAAAAAATCTGTTTGAGTTCTGACACGGACCCCTAAAATCGACAAAAAAATTTAAACGATTCAGATTCAAAAAGTACTTTATTAATCCTAAGGGAAGTGAAGTGCACTTGTAACTCATATTTTTCTTTTATAAAAATGTCGTAAAGTCTTCAACTCAAGACGCTGTGTTGTTGTATGACTGTCTCATAGATATGCTTAAGATTATGCATAACTTTTTTGATTTTATGAAGGATCCTTCTTTGCACAATAATCTCCAGAGGTTCAACAGCAGTTCTCAGATTGAGTAATAAAAGGTGCGGTGAGCATTTATTTATTTATTTTAACTTTTCTCAGCTACACTAACAACAGAGATGAGATGGTGTAGCATTTTAATGACACCACTAACATCTGGCTATGGGGAGTTTAGCACAGGCCTCCTTTACATCTTCCACATAAAAATCCTAGACTTTTCAAGACTTAAATTTCCAGAGTTCTGAATGTATTATTCCATAATCTAAAATACAACGTTTACATTTAAGTAATGGCAGATCGTTCTACAGCAGGCTGATGAAAAAACCCCCCAAAAACAAAAGCAAAACAAAAAAAACGGACACAATGAAGGAATTAAGAAAACACTTAAATAAATGTCATATCAAGTTATTGACTTGTGGTAATTTTATGGCAATTTTTGAAAATAATTTGTCAAAGTCTCACTTATTTATTAGGAATGTTTACACTTTTGAGATTCACTGCAGCTTCCAGACTTGTGGACATTTGATTCAAGTGGAAACTTATTATTTATCACCAACAATGAAATGGTTTAGAAAAGAACTCAATTGAGCGCCAACTATGTAGAAGGCAAAGGTTTAATTTTCAAACATTTTTGAAACCCAAGAACAAAACTTTTAGGTAAATGTGAAATATTATACACATATGTATATGTAGTATGACAAAAAAAAAAAAAGCAAAGAGGCTTTATCTAGACAATAACTCCTTTACTTTTGTTAAAATAAACACATTCCACAGCAAGATTTCACTGATACTCAGAATATGCAAAAATGCAATTTTATTATGGAGCAAGCTGTATATCACTGAACTTCTCTTCCTCTAAACTGCTGCTTTCTTCAAGTCCTCAGGCAGCACTCTGCCCTTCTTCCTCGCTCTGTTCTTCCTCTTCTCCATTTTACCCTGCTTTTGTTTCTGGAGGTTCTTCCTCCTCTTGTCCTGTCTTTGCTGCATCTTCTCAATCACTTGCTCGCTTCGATTAGTCCACTTCTTCTTCCTCTGCGCACGCCTCTTCTCCTTCCTCTTCAAAGAGGTGCGCAGTTGGTCTTCGTCATCCTTGATCTTGATGCCCTCGGCCTTGTAGAGCATGTTGGTCCATTTGATCTTGTTTTCCATCTCAGAAGCCTTGGCCTCGTCCTTCTCTCTCAGCCGCTCCAGCTTCTCTTTGCGAGCCTCCACTCGGCTCAGAAGCTGCTTGTAGTTCTTCCCAGTCAGTGGCGTTATTTTACCTTTTTCGCCCTTTTTCTTCTTCATCTTTGCCTGAATTTTGGTTTCATAGCCCTTGTCCACCGTCTCTACTTTGTTAAAGATAACAGCCGATGTAACCCTTTTATCCGCGGCAGGAGCAATCGGTTCTTCTTTTATCTCCGCGGGCTGTTCCTGACCGCTTTGTTCTGGGAGTTTCTTCATCAGAAACTCCTTCCTCTTCCTCTTCTTGCGCTCCCGTTCCATCTTTCGCTTTGCGCGCTTTGCCTTGACGGCTTCGGATAATGCATCCTGTGGAGCTCCCTGTTTAAAGGTACAGGCCTGTTATTACTCCAACAACGAGGAAAACCAAGAAGAAAATGTTTTTGTACATATTTTTAACCAGAAACAAAAAAAGACAGAAAACAGAAGCATATAAGTCTCTCGTTATGTCATCTAATATTCATCTGTGTGCTTTACTTTGCATATGAACAAACTTCTGATTAACTGCTACACTGCCTGGCTTAGACTGAAGGCTGCATTCAGGACTGCATACCTGCCCTCTGGACTCTTCAATCTTCTCATGGAGTCTTTTGCGCAATGCATCCACAGTGGAGAAGCTTGTGTCTGCACATCAAAATAAGTTTAGGTGAAGACATTATTGAAATTGTTATTGAATCTATCATAAAACCTTCTGTCCCCGCACCTTTAGGTGTGTGCAACGTGCTTCCGTTCAAACTTTCACTAGTTGATTTTGTCTTCCCAAGGCTTTTCGGAGTTGCTGGAGAAGGATTAGGTTTCTGTTGGTGTTTGGGAGTCCTATCAGTGCTGTTCTCTCTCACATTCTTCTTCTTTAGTTTCTTTTTCTTCTTACTTGGAGGATCGGTGTCACTTTTACCCTTGAAATGAACTAAACAGAGATAAACAACAAATAGCGATGACTGCCTACTTTAACTGGAATATAAAACATTTAATGTTTACAGGATGCCGAAAAATTTCCAAAACACAAAGCAGAGTTTCTTTTGGGTGATTATATGTCACATGGCCAAATAAGCTTAAAGTAATTGGAGAAATAAGTTTGGCTTTTTACATATTTTGCCACTTTCCAACCACAAACCTCAATGTCTATTACTTCCTCATTAATATCTATTTTACGTGATAAAAGATCATAAGTCTTCTCATCCTTATAAACAAAACTAAATGCTACTTTTAATCTCCGCATTTGTCTGTCAATGTTCTTCAGAAAATTTGAAAAATCTAAAGTATACTAAAGTATGTTTTAACAGTTTAGTGCAGATAAATGGATTACAAGCAATACCAAATTAAGGCATATGATCTTGATATTTTAAATTTTGCTTCATAGCTAAATAACTTCAACTTCTACCTACTTCCATGGTAATGCATACAAAATTAATAATATGCTTCGGACTTAACGAGCTTTTTGAGGCAATCATACACAAGTCATATCAGTAGATAGTGCAATTTAAAAATGTTTGTATATATAGTCAAGTCTTAATAAGTTTATAGGGCTGTATTACCAAAAGCTCTCTTCTTTGGCTCCTCTCTCTGAGAAATGACTTTACTTGCAAGTTTCTGAATATAAGAATCCTTCGCGGCGAGGTCCATGTCTTCACCTAAACCGAGGATCCGTACCGAATCAGCTGATTACAGTCAGAAATAAATATCTGCATTAAAGATATCCGCACATTTCTGCACACACGTGGATTGAAAACAAACGGGACGAAGTGATGTTGAACCCGGATAGAGTAACACCAAAAGTCCTCCCCCGACGTGTCCTAAACAGGAAGAAACAAGTCAGTTATGTAGCTATTGTCGGCTTGTTTTCTTCTGCTGTAAAAACACTTGTTTTCGTCAATGTTTTGATCCAACATGGCTCTTCTGAAATCCCTGCTGGCTTTCTCCAACAGGCTTCTTCCGACATTAAGGAATCAGGCAAGTTTCTGTTTCGTATTTATAACTTTATTCTCCAGTGAAAGTGCAAAGGTCATGCTTACCTGTAGAAAAGTGATTTCAGTCTGGGTTTGCATCCTTGCAGACTCCTGTCACTAACATCAAGAGGACTTTCTTCCTTCCAGCACTCTTCAAACGCGCAGATGGTGTGTACGAACTTAGAATCCAGAAAAAAATTCTACCAGAACATAAACACTTAGTTTTTATTATTATATAGAAATTGTGGAGTACTCATTACTTTTACAAATTTAGAGCACACTTAGAAAGTCCAGAGAATTCTTACTTACACTTATCTAGCAACCCAGAACAGGGATCAGTTCTGGGTTTAAAACAAACGGGACATATTTAGAATACAGAAAAACTACCTTAGCAACTACGTTTTAGACTCCTATTCGTCCAAAGCAGAAAAGGAATTAGACCAGAGGATACTTCCTTATACTTATCTACCAATCCTGAATAGAATTAACTAGTTTATACAGTTTTGATCAACATTATTAGCTTTTTCTTCTTTTGCTCTTTCCTTTGGTTTGTTATTTTGTATGTATTTCCTTTTAATTCCCGTAAAGCACTTTTTATTGCCTTGTTGCTGAAAATGTGCAATATAAATGAAATTACCTTTACCTTTAGTTACTCTCTCTAGTCGACTCGTATAATGATGAACTCGCATAACATGTACTGAAAATTGAGCGACTTTTAGTGATGTTATGCATGTGTTTATTCATAGTATTTGATCAAATATTTACTTTAACTTTTAATTTACCTGTTTATTAATTTTAATTATTACACAGTCCTATTTATTTTAATGTCTTCAAACAGCTGTTTATCTGTATTAATCAAACTACCCATTCAATTCTTACCAATTTATTGAGCTGGTTATACATCTAGTTTTGTATCAGTCCTATTTAAGCATTTCAGTTTAATAGAAAAGTGTCTTTGTTGCTGTAAATGTCCAGGCGGGTTTGCTATCTTTGGTCGAAAGTGCAGTTCTACTGCAGCCAATGCAGAGAAAAGCGAGGACGCCTTCCTGAAGTGGTTCCTGCTGCTCATCCCTGCAGCCACCTTTGGCCTGGGTACATGGCAGGTACAGCTTGATCCTAAATTAAGGTTGTATTTCTTTTGCTTTGCTTCGTTAGTGAAATTAAGGTGTAATTTGTGTCGACTTAGATTTTCTTTTTCTAAAGGTGAAAAGGCGTCAGTGGAAGATGGGATTAATCAATGAACTGAGGCTCCTCACCACAGCGGAGCCTATTCCTCTTCCTCCTGAGTTAGTAACCGAACTCACTTTCTTTGCAAACACTAAGGATGTACACTGAGGAAACACTGGATTTTTTTTATGCTTTTGTTAAAACCTGGATCTTATGAAGCAATAAAGCACCAATACACACCAAAAAAATGACCATCTTGCCAAAATACAACTTCTTTCTTACCCAACTTGAGGATGAAGTAACCTTCTTCTCTGGGATGCTAACAAAGTACTCTTCTGCATGAATGGTATTCATTGTTGTGAAGGTATTCTTGTCATTTCAATCTCTGGATCTTAGTCCTCTTGAAGTGAACAAGCTGGAGTACAGAAGGGTGAAAGTCCGCGGGCACTATGATCACTCTCAGGAGCTGTACATCATGCCCCGCTCGCCTGTCGACCCAGAGAAAGAGGCCAGGGAGGCAGGAAGCCTGTCCTCGAGTGGAGAGATTGGAGCAAACGTCATCACCCCTTTTCATTGCTCTGACATTGGGTAAAAATGATAACAGCAAACTAATAAGGTGTACCTACATGATACAGGATCTAACTGACGTTGTTTGCTGTTCATGACACTGTAGCATCAAAATCCTGGTCAACAGAGGATACGTACCAAAGAGGAAAATACAACCGGAGACCAGAATGAAGGGGCAGGTTAGTGTTTTAAATTGGGTTACCAATCAAAGGCCGACGGGGTTTGTACAACTTAACTCTTCCTTGTGATGAGGTTTTATTCACAAAATTAAATCTTTGTTAAAGAAACTTTAGCCCAGTTTTAACTTTGCTAATTCTTTGGAGGTGGAGGATGAGGTGGAGGTGGTGGGGGTCATCAGGCTGACAGAAACACGCAAACCTTTTGTGCCAAACAACGACGAAGAGAAAAATCGCTGGCATTACCGTGACCTGGAGGCCATGTCTCGCGTCACTGGGGCTGCTCCCATCTTGATCGACGCTGACTTCAGTAAGAACTTAAGCTGTAGTGAGAACAGGATTCATCCCCTCACACATTAGTAACACGTTTACTAATTCAAAAGGGTTTGTGTGACACAGAAAGCACTGTTCCAGGGGGACCAGTCGGAGGACAAACCCGGGTCACACTGAGAAATGAACACATGCAATATATCATAACTTGGTATGTTAGAGCCTCTTCGCCTTTGATATGACAACTAGTTTAACTAGTTATTGATGACTTACTGTATATCCCTTTTTCTTTTCCAGGTATGGTTTGTGTGCTGCTACTTCCTACATGTGGTATGCAAAGTTCATCAAGAAGATTAAATTGTAATCATGTACCACTGAAAATTATGTTACACAGCAATTCTTGAGGATGTTGACTATCAATGCATTATTGTCCATGTATTCAAGAATACAAATAAATACCTTATGAGTATTTTTTGTTGCCAAGTTGAAATTTTATGTAGCAAAACGATTATGCTAGGTAATTCTGAAATTCAAAAGATTGATATGAAAGTGTAGTTTCTGCATGTCCAGGTAACTTCCATGGTAGATATTTTAGGATTATTGCTTAAATGTAATATTGCGTTACAAAGGATAGAACCTCAACTTACTAGTTACGACTGGCGTCGTCAGCTTAATTATGTAAATATGAGTGTGTAGGTGCCTGTCTAGGGAGAAATTCAATTGATGGCCTGCCAGAGGTGACGGATATAAAACCTGCTGATGCGGACGTCCTGCATCCACCCTCAGCTCATCTCAACCAGCCACTGTTTAACACCATGTTGGAGTGAGCTTCCGTTTCTGTTTCCACAGTTTTTTCAGGGAGGTAAGTTTTTGTCATTTGGTTTATTTACTTTCAATTAGGTAAGTTGCTTAATATTTAGTTTCCTTTTGTTTGTTTTCAGCATTAGCTCTCTGAATCCATATGCTCCACTTGTAACATCTCAATCAAAATTACATCTTTTTAAAATAAATAAAATGTTCAACTTCTTGTGTGTTGGCTGCTTGGGATCTGAAGAGGATGGATCCTTCATGTTATGATCTGGCCATCCCTAAACGGGTCGCAATACTACTAAAAAAAATAATGCAATTCCGGGAGGATTTATTTATTTTTTGCTAGTCAGCAACTTGTTCTTTTAAATATCCCCTGTATTGCACAGCAACTGGCACACAATAGATACTTTAAATCTTAAACATAGCATGGAAAATCTGAACATGTAGGACTGTTGAACATTGTAAAATCTTGCTCTATAAACACCACAAACCATATAGACCTGACAAAACCAGGAACTGCAAAGCTTCTAGCTGCAGGACATTCCATTAAAATGCTTTAAAATGGAACTTGCTTTAAGAATTACAATTCACTAACTTTTCTCTCCATGGAGTCAACTCAATCACTTTTCAGTGGCTTTGTTACACCAGAAGATGCATCATTTAGGATCCAAACTGCTCATGTAATATTTGCAAGGTTATTTCAAAATTCCTGATCAAATCAACTTTCACAATCTTTTAGATGCTTCTTCAAACATGTAGAAAATATTTGGTAAAATCTTGAGGTTTGGTGCATATTTTCATTCTATAACAGCAATGACAGAAAAAGTGACACATTTAGACTGAATAAGAAACACAAAGTCACTTGTATTAGAACATACATTTTTATTCCAAACATTTTAACCAAGCTTGGTTGCCAGTTCCTTGGCCTTAGCCTTCTCCAGCTTAGTGAAGCGGGCTGTGGATTTGGGGCCCAGGATACCACCTCCCCAGTGACGACGGATCTGCAAAAACAATTTTAATCATTTAAAATAAGTTCTCTCTTAGGTGCATATTTATAAAACAAAAACCAGAAGTTACAGCTTACCTCCTCATATCTGTCATTGTAGTTGGTCTTGATGGCTTCCACAAGCTTAGCCAGGGCACCTTTATCCTCACTGAGAAAGATGGAAGCATGACTCAATATTGACATTTGAAAAGCAAAAACCATGTAGCACCACAGCTACTACAATTGCTAATCATGTTGGTACAAAATAAACTTAATGAATCATTTATCTACAATGTAAATAGGTGAAGCAATTTGAGGTGTTTTCATGAGAAGTGACAGTAAACTCATCCTAAACTCTAAAATAAAAACCTGAAAACTGTTTATTTCATGTTGACACTTACGGGTTAACCTGTGTGAATGCAAATGAAGTACACGTTTTCCTGTGCACCAGTCTTCCCAGTCTGGCCTTGCCCTTCACAATGCAATATGGGACACCCATCTTGCGGCAGAGAGCAGGAAGGAAGACCACAAGCTGGAAAACCAGGACAAATACAATTTGTTAAAAATCCACATATTTCAAGTTGGTGTTTAATCTGAGTACTTTATGGAAGGAGAACAATTCTTTAAATGGTCACTGCTCAGGGTTAAAAAGCTCGTATGTTTTGATCCACATAGAGGATTCAGGTGAAGAAATTCAAACATCATTGCCAGTGATCACCTTCATTGTTAACCCAAATTTTCTCAAAGTCTTACTTCAATTGGATCCACATCATGAGCGATGACGACCAGCTGAGCCTTCTTGTTCTCCACCAGTGAGGTAACGGTATTCACACCTGGAGAGAAAATGTAAAAGGAATTTAACTTCTGATATACCAGCACACAAAAGGGAAAAAAAATATTCTGTGGCCAATGCTCAGGGTTAAAAAGCTCAAAAAGCATCAAGATAAGTTTCAGGTGAAGAAATTCAAGTCATCACAGCATCATGGCCAAGTTGGATAAAGCTGAATATTGTGAAATTCCCAATATTTTCAAAAGATAAATCTTATTGTCTAGTTTAACATTTAGCATTATTTTAAAGAGTATAAATGCCTCTTTTTAAACAACTCTTGTACACCTCACCTGCACGGAGGACAGGAGGCCTCTTGGTGGGGGTGTCTCCCTTCCCGGCTGCCTTCTGCTCAGCACGGGCCAACAGCCTCTTCTTCTTCTCCTGCTTGGTCTCTGGTCTGTACTTGTGGGCCAGCTTAAACAGCTGGGTGGCTGGAGCAGGAAACAATACATTCAGTTAATAAAATAAGGCATAAACACCAGAAATTAGAAAGAGTTCCAGCTGAATGCATCAGTGATCTTGGTGGAAATGTCATCACAATCAGATAGCAAAGATTTCACATCATTTGCAAAGAAACAGTAGAGAATTACAAGCAAACACTAGAGATGCAACCACTGAAAGTTATACATAAAATGAGTGGAAGACAGGCCCAACAGTGAAGTATTAACGCCCACCATTATTTTTTTCTGAAAACATGTATGTACAGCCCGTTCAGAAAAGTACAAAAAGATGGTTAACAAATGGCTAGATTCATAAAAGATAATATTTAAAAAATTTAATGTTTTGATTCCTATAAAAAAAGAATGAACCAGGTCAAACATAAAACAAAACTGGAAATGTAAACGGGCACGAAAACCTCATCAATGCATCTCTACAGTATGGTTTCTTTGAGCTCCAAGTTTAGAAGAAGAACAAATCCAAATGTTTCTAATCTTACCCGTCTGGCGGTCCAGAGCCTGGGTGAACTGGTTGATTGCAGGGGGAACCTTCAGACGCTTGTATAGAATGGAGCGTTGCCTCTGCAGGCGAACATAACGAGGCCATTTCACAAAGCGTGTCAGGTCACGCTTTGGCTGAATATCCTGGCCTGTGGACAAGCAAACAAAAGGTTTTACTTCCAACAGTTCAGAAAATCATCTGCTTCGCCACCTATATCGAGCGTGCATCAGAGATCTTGGTGGGAGATTGTCATCATGGATGTTAAGATAGCAAATATTCTTTTACATCATCTGCACTATAAGTGTATCTATTAGCCCCAATGGGGAAAAAAAAAACAATTACAAAGAAGCTGAATACTCACCGATGCCAAAGTTCTTTGGCCTCTTTTCAAAGAGGGGGTTGACTACTTTCTTGGGCTCATGTTTTTTGGCCACAGAAGGGGCGGGTGCCACCTTCTTCCCCTTAGCCTTCTTTCCCTTAGGCTGGCAAGATGGGGAAAAAGAAAGAAGAAATGTTAGTTATAACTAACTCTAAAGCATCAAGTTTAGAAGTTTTATGAAATACAAGAAAAGAAGCCTCAGGTGTGCTAATCTGATTCAGCACAAATTAGGTTGTCAACTAGATTGTAGAGCCTGACTACAGAGTCTACACATTCAAGTGTGTTGGAGTAGGGAAAGCCTTCCCAAAACAAGAGTTTGACACTGCTACTTCAGAGAACTATAACACGTAGTGTTCAATTATATTTGAACACTGGAATACACGCAGTGCTCCAAAAGCAATTTAAAAAATGGATGAAATTGGTTCAACGCTCAAATTCATTTAAGGATAGGGAGCTAACCACATTGCCAAACGGCATCACTGCAGTTAAATACATTCATTAAATGATTCGTGGGCAACTTTACCAGCTTAAAATGTAAAAAAAATTGACAAATTCCTTAAATATGTTAAAGTTAAGGAATATATCCTGCAAACCTACATTACATTAGCACTATGGCCCATCATGCACCGCTAGCAATTGCTAGGTCGACGCTAAGGCCCCATTAGCCAACGCTATTAGCTTAATGTAACCGGAGACTGTCGACTTGGACAATATACAAGTTCATCAAAACTTTTACTGGTTTTAAGTAACAACTCCTATACTAAAATAAAAATAATAATACCGATTTCCCGTCTCCGTTTAGCATTAGCTTCTATTTGGCCAACACAGCACTGCTCATACCGGCTACTATCGAGACTTGAAACCTGTTTTAATCACAAAATGCACCATACAAACCTACAATATCCACACTGTATTAACAACAAGGCTTAAAAGACTTCAAAATAACATTTCGAAATATAATTAGAATCATATAGACAAGGATGCAAGCAGATACAGCAACTTAAGTATTCTCGCTGAAGAGCCAAACATGTACCTACCATGTCGGTTCAGGCAGAAAGGAAGACCGGAGGTTGTGGGTAGGGTAAAATACCGCGAGATTTCCAATCTGTACGTAGAAGCGGGTTTGAGTGGGGCTGATTTGGAGTCAGTTTCTTCTCTTGTGATTGGTTGCAAGTGGTTGCAATTGGACTAATGGGAAACATATCCAGAATCAGCTATCAGTGTTAAAATTGGTTTTCTTTATTTAAATGTGTTTTCATTCACAAATTAGAGCGAGCTTAATATTTTGATTGTCAGTCGCTCACCTGTTTCGCATCCTCAGTAGCCATACTATTGGTTTCTTAAACTACTCTTGTCAGATTTTCCTAGTAGAAGAAAACAAAGGAAAGTTAGACGAAAACAAGGATTTTGATTTGATATTCCTTTAGAGTTTGAACATCCAACAAAATGTGAAAGCTAAGCATATAGTTCCTTTCAAAATATTAGTAAATTTCAAAATATTACATCACATCATAATTTTGTTCCCTCATCAAAAACATGAAGTGTTGCTTTGATTCTGTCATGCATGTCTGAGAAATCATTTAGTCTCCTGTGGCAGCCATTTGGGATGCATAAACACTTGCTCTCACCAAGCGCTGCCTTTTCTACGCAGCTCCTTCTTAGAGCTGCAGTGTCCTCCAAGTACTGAGCAAAGTTCCTACGAATGTTGTTAAATACTGAATGGAGAAGTGTTGTCCTAAATGTTGATTTAACAATCTTAGATTTTGCAATTTAACGCCATGTAATTGGCCTGTGTTTCTTTAAGAAACTCCTACTACTCTTTATGTCACTCTGCTTTAACGTCATCACAACGATGTTTTTCATTATACTGTTTACAATCGAGAAGTAGTACATATGATGAGTTCAGCAGCTGCCATGGGAGTTTCAAGGATTCCTCAAACATTCATGAAAGAATCAAAGCAACTCTCCAGGTAGGTTTTTTTTTTTTTTTTTTTTTTTTTTTTTGCTCAATTAAAATAATATGTTGACACCATTGAAGCTCAGAAATGTCAATTTAACATAATAACCTCCTTTAATAGTTAAGTTTAAATTTTACTTAACTTTTACTTATCAGAAAGTCTCTTGGTCGGGGGAGAATTTTTTTTTAATCATTATTCAGGTTAGGAGGACCTTAATGTATGTCAGTCAATGCACAAGCAGGACCCATTTAAGCGACGTACAAAATCCCATAACTTCCGTAAATATATTACGAAGAATTATAATAACATACATTTTATGTATCTTTTTATGTGTCGTTTTCTTTTCTTTTCCTTTCTTTTGTCTTGTAAATAATAATAATTTTAATAAATCATTCATTTTTGGAGTTGAAAGGGTTCAGGCTTACCCGCTCTATCCCGACTGCTTGCTCCTACAGCCTGCGTCATGCCGTGCGGTGCCTCGGCTCTGCGGATGGTGAGGGAGGGGGGGCAGTTGGAGGATGGTGGGCCAGGGTACAGCGTCGCTCGATCGGCTCCTCTTCTAGCTAGCACACCGTCAGCTGCCTACACTCAAAACGAGGTGGGGTTTTTTTTTGTGCGGAGATGAGCTATAACCATCTTGACAGCGGCAGCTGCTTCTTTTCTGTTATTATGAGGCGTTAATAACAGCTGTCATCGCCGGAGAAGGAAGATCTTTCTCTTCTTTCGTGAGTAAACACCGGGGCCTGTCACTTTGCTGAGCTGTCAGCCCCTGCACATACGTTTAGGTTTCAACTTAGAATGTATTTTTTTAAAAATGTATTTACATTACATATGTTTGTGCTATCAGAGGCAGGGTTGGTGTGATGATGTCTGTGTTCCCAGTTAGCTGAGTTGCAGCTCTTAGAAAATATGTTTTTTGTTTCTTATACTGCCGTATGTGTTAGAATACGTCCTAGTGGAGACAATGAGTACAATGGCAGAGCCAGACGTTTGTCCTCACCTGGACTCAATAGGAGAGGTCACCAAAGAGGACCTTCTCCAGAAATCCAAGGTGAGTGTAAATTAATTTATTGGTGCAAGTCATTGACTGTGTGTATCATTGTGTCATAACTAACACACACCCCTTAACCCTCTTGTACAATAAGATCTGCAATATTTTGTTATTGCACTTCGTTGATTGGAACCCACTGTGTTGCTGTTTTTTGCAGGGAACTTGCCAGTCATGTGGAGCAGGAGGTCCCAACTTATGGGCCTGTCTACAGGTAATTTAATGAAAATGGGGCTGTGATCCTTGCATAACGCATGTGTGCTCCAACAGCAGCCAGTGTTGCACTTACTGTACATTATCTTGTATTGGGAAGGCAGGTGTTTGCTAAATAAATAATGATGGTGTGATGCATTAATGTAATTGAAAAGTGCTGCTGTTTTCTGGCATAGAAGCTGAAAGGTATAAGTAATTTTGTACTTTGTGTAGCAGTGGAACAAAACAAAAATAAAATCAGAATTCGTTTTTGTTTTTTAGAGTGACTGTTCATACGTTGGTTGTGGCGAGTCCTACGCCGATCACAGCACTCTGCATGCACAGGTAAGAACATCGGATGGAAAATCTATTTCTGAGAGGGGTTTTAATGTCTGTAGCACACATGCATTTAATATTTTTTTCTTCCGAGCCCCAAATATGCACTACTTTATGATTGGTCTAATCCATATAATCCAGCAAAAAAACATACAGAATTTAATTTTGTATTGTGTACAAATGTGAAATGTTAAATGGTTTCACAAGCCACTGAAGCATTTTGTTTCTGGTGTTTTTCTTTAGGCTAAAAAGCACAACCTGACAGTGAACCTAACAACCTTCAGGATCTGGTGTTACGTGTGTGAGCGGGAGGTGTTTTTGGATCAGAGGCCGGCGCTGGTCCCCCTTCCGGCTGCGTCCCACCACTGCAAAGCAGCAGAGCAGGTGCAAATTGTGGATAAAATACGAAATTACTTTGCTACCGCTTGATGCAAAAAGAAACTCATGCATTTATTTTTTTTTCCACAGGAAGCAGCTGCCCAGTCAGCAGGTCATCCTCTGAAAGCAGTACCGATTGCTGTTGCGGAAGAAGATGGCTCAGAATCAGAGGAGGACGAGCTTAAGCCGAGAGGTGCAAAAATTGTCTTTGCATCAACTTACTCATTTTAAACTTGTAAAAGTAAATATTGAAGGATAAAACAAACAAATGTGTGTGTGTGCGCGCGTGTTTACACGTGTGTTCATAGCTAAGTTAAATAAGTTCATGGGTCTTGCCCTTGTTGGCTTTAGGCTTGACAGGAATGAAGAATATTGGAAACTCCTGCTACATGAATGCTGCCCTGCAGGCGCTGTCCAACTGGTGGGTTTACTTCCACTTGCCCAATCATCAGGGATGAGCCTCGGTTGCTTTAGAATCTTGTTTTGTATTTCTTGAGTCAAAGCGGTCCTCCGGAATTTAACGTTGCATACTTTTTGTTCTCCAGCCCTCCGCTCACCCAGTTTTTCCTGGACTGCAGCGGCTTGGTCCGGACCGACAAGAAACCAGCTCTGTGTAAGAGCTACCAGAAACTCATCTCAGAGCTCTGGCACAAGAAACGGTACAAAGCCGCGTCCAACTTTCTAAACTTATTCGTTTTTGTTTATTTAAATGTTTCTCACATGCCTTCTGCACTATTAGGCCCAGTTATGTTGTTCCAACCAGCTTGTCCCACGGCATCAAACTGGTAAACCCCATGTTTCGAGGTTATGCTCAGCAGGTGAGCACGCAGCAAGTAATTGAACTTTGATTTCTATTCCAATGCAGTACTGCAACGCTGGTTTTTGTTAAGTCAAATGATTCTCAAACTCTGGATTTATGTGTTTTTATCAAAAGCTATCCTAGTTCACTTACAATGAACAATCCCAAGAAGGAAGATCGAGTTTAAAAAATATGTGTTGTATCTTTTAGTTTCAGTTAGCAATTTAACAGTTTTGGGCTTTCAAAAAGAATAGTTTTTAATAACCTGTTTTTTTAAGGAAATAATTTCTACCTTCTTCTTTCAGATGTATTTCCTGCAGCTTTAAATGCTGTACAGTTTCTGTCCTAAGAGTCCTGAATAAAACGTTTCTTGAAACATCTCCAGTACAGAGGTGTAGCTAGGCGACCTACAGACAATTAAATGCAATGTCGAGAGTATGATGTACTGATATTATCTCATTCAGAATAAACAGTAGAAAAAAATGAATTTCTAGGACAGATAAGGCCTTAAAAACTCTATTAGGCTACAAAAGCATTGTGTTCTTTTGATGCTCTTCAGCTGAAACTAGAAGGAACAGAGAAAAGACTGTTATTGTTGTATTACAGGAGTTTATGTATTACAATTTTCAGAGCAAATAACCTTAGTGAATGGAACCAGCTTTTTTACCCTGGAATCCCAGAGTTGAGCCTGCACTTATTTTACTAAGACAAGAAATCTTACTTATATTTGACCAAAAAGTCATTATTATTATTATTATTATTAATTTTTAACAAAGTGCATTTATTTCCAATTGTGTTTCATCAATATTTGTTTCATTATTAGTTTTTTTGTGGGTCTTTTTAATCCTTAATAGTTTCCAGAAGGAAGCAATTTCTAGAGAAAGGATGTCCATGTGTTTTTTTTCCAATGTTTTACAAAAGAGCCATTTTACATTTCTTCTCTGCAGAAACCCAGCTTCTGCTGAGGAATCCGCAGTCATCGTTTTAATATTCCCCTGTCTCTACAGGACACCCAGGAGTTCCTGCGCTGTCTGATGGACCAGTTGCACGAGGAGCTGAAGGAGCCGCTGACAGAGTGCAGCATGAGCGGCGAGGGGAGCGATGGGGACGAGAGGCGAGACGGAGACCGCTCCCCTTCCGAAGACGAGTTCCTGTCCTGCGACTCCGGCTCCAGCAGTGACCGGGGAGAGGGCGGGGGCCTCGGGGAGGGCGAGCTCCTCCTGCAGGACGAGTGCGATGGGTTTAGGTCCCCGTCTGCGGGAGTGGGTTCGGGGATGGTGATCTCGGAGAAGGAGAGGCTGAAGGAGAGGAGGGTGTCCGGCTCCCCCCTGCGGGGCGGCTCACAGGAGATGGACGAGGACGCAGACGTTGACACGGCGGCGGAGGACGGGGCTCCCGAGAGGGGGGAGGAAGAGCCGCCTGCGCCGATCGCAAACACTGACGTCCACGAGGACAACCAGACAACTACAGCAGGGCAAGTCCAGAGCAACAACGCCTCAGGTAGCAGCCAGGATTATAATATTTTATTATTCATGTTGAGTCATTCATTTATAAATAGTTACTTTTGGCCTCCGTGTTGCTGTTTAAGAGCCAGACAACGAAGCATCAATGACCCAGCCGCAGTCCACCCCCTGCAGTCCTGTCCGAACCCTGCAGGAGCTTCATCCCAAGCTGTCGTCCAGTCCGCCACGCTCCAGCCCGCTGCGCTCTGCAGGACCAGGACCGGCCTACTCCTTCAAGAAAGGTGAAAACAACTCGGAGATTTTAGAACTGAGGGCGTTTTTGTTGCGACATTTAATGGGTTTGATTTGGTGGGATATTTCACAGTAATGGTGTCCAAACCTTTTGCGCTGGCAGCCATAACTGGAAAATTTCAACTACTGTTAGGCCACAAAATTTATGAAATGAAAAATACAAAAATGTTTTCATTTCATAACTACTCAAGAATAAGCTTTTTTTTTCTTTTTTTTCTAAAAGCGTTTTATCATTAAAGATCCAAAACATAAAAAGGACTTTGGTCTGTAGCCACATTTTTTATACCATTCTTGATACTAGTTAGGGACAAAACAGAATCATTTCAGGGGCTACAAATGTTCCCGGGGCCGCACTTTGAACACCCCTGAAATCCTACATTCATTAAGCAAATGAAAACTGGGGACCATTTTCTGTTAAGACACCTGTCAACCAACAGCATGTACTAAAACAACATGGGTTAAACTGGTGAAAGTTTGCAATTTAATCATGTCTGAGCATCTACAGAAATTTTTCGTGCCCAATTAGTCAGCTAAATACATAAATAGTTTAGATGGGTTTTTTTTTTTTTTTTTACTTCTAGGTCTTTATTTTTGATTGGCACAAAGTACTGAGGACTGCTGTGTTTCAGGTTGCTTTCGCTGTGAAGCCTGTCCTTTAAATTAGTTGCTGCTATGGTTCTTTACGCAGCTCAGCTGCTGCTCACCTCCAGGAAGAAGAAGCAGTCTCACTATCGCAGCGTCATCTCAGACATCTTCGACGGCTCCATCCTCTCCCTGGTGCAGTGTCTGACCTGTGACAGGGTGAGAAGTGCAGCATTTCAACACCAGGGGGGGCTAATCACACATGTTCCAAATTTGTTCAAAAGTTAAAATGGTTCAAATAAGGTCTGTGTTTAATGGTTAGTGACATTCAGTGCCTTGCAGGATGATTCATGCTCCTAGAACTTGTCCAGTTTTTTATTTTTTCAGATTACAAGCAGAAGCTTTGATGTATTTTACTGGGATTTTATGTGACAGACTAACACAAAGTGGTGCATTAATTAATTCTGAAGTGGAAGGAAGATAATACACATTAAAATGTTTTTGTTTGTTTGTTTGTTTTACATGTAAAGTCTAAAAAGGGAGAGGTGGATTTTTGTGCAGGCCCCAGTCTAAGTCCTATGTAGAACCACCGTTTGCTGCAGCCGCGGCTCCTTTGTGCTACGTTTCCAGCAGCTTTACAAATCTGGAGTTAATTTTTTTTTGCCTCTTCTTGCAAAATGGTTCGATCTCAGTCAGACTGGATGAAATTAAATTCTGCATGTGAATATGCTTTGATCTAAGTTTCGTCCATTGTAGCTTTGGCTGTATGTTTAGAGCTGTTTTCCTGTTGGATCGTTATCCTGGGTTTCCTACTTTTTAAAATACTCCTGATGTTTGCTGTTGGTGTGTTGATTGATCATCTAATCCTGTTCATTCACTACTGTTCTCTAGCAAAAAATCCAAGGCCCTCATAGAAGACCTGGGTTGACAATTGATTGCATTGGATTTTATTCAGGAGTGTTTGGTTAAAGACGGGATGTACACAAATACACACCTTTTCCTCTATTTCACAACAAGGCATTAGCTGTACTAATAGGTCACATGCAATCCCAGCTAGATGCATAGAAGTCTGTGGTTGTTACTTTTATAAATCAGAAGAAGTTCTTGGATTGAGAATAAGTGATTCTTTACGATTTAATGCCGTTACGTGTAAGTGTGGGAATTTGAATGATTGCTTACATGCCAAGTCACTTTTATTTTAGAGTGCAGTGTAATGTGTCAGTGTCTGAATGGTTCCAGGTGTCCACCACAGTAGAGACCTTCCAGGACCTCTCGCTCCCCATCCCTGGGAAGGAGGACCTGGCCAAGCTCCACTCGTCCATCCACCAGAACCTGCCGGTAAAGACCGGCGTGTGTCCCGACACCTACGGCTCGCAGGGCTGGATCTCCTACATCATGGACTCCATACGCCGGTCAGCAAATCACACCGAGTCATTATTTAAGCGGGGTGGGTGGAGAGGGGGAAAATGGAAATGCTTTGGTCGGTGAAGGCACAGGATTTTAGTTTTGACTAGTTCAGATTCTTTATCTGGGTGAAGATTGGAGAAATTTGACCTGCGGGTGGTATTTTCTGCAGACTGTAGACAAGTCGCATCTTGACTCCTCATGCTCATTTCCATACTTGGCTATGGAAAAAGGTTTCCGAAAATCAGCCGTTGCAGATTCCAGGGGAATTAGCTCTGGCCGCTGCGTCAAAGGAAGATGCGATAATGGGGTTTTTGTAAGCAAAATGCTTGTGAGAGCACGCAGCTGGCAGTAGGCCGAAGCAGCGGCACAGGAAACAAAACCCAAAAGATGCTTAGTCAGCTTCTTTGGAATATGCACAATGAGATCGACCCACGGTGCCTTTATGCTGCCTCTGTCTGTCAGGTTCCATCATAGCAAGATCCTGCAGTTAGCGGTAATTGTTTTACACTTTGAGAGAAGATGTGGAGTGAAAATGGAAAAAGCTTTCAAGATTTGATAACCCACTGTGGGCGCTGACAGCGGGAGAGACGTTCATAAGGCCTGAAAGTGCTTTTGAGCGTGATAAACACTTATTAGCTTGTTTGTCACTTTGCTCTGGCAACATGACGTAAAATTAGAAGTGAGTGTCGCACAGCATTTATTTATAAAAACGATAAGGCGTTGCCTTTTATTCCACAACTATGTGCTTCTTTGTTTTGACCTGTAACCCAAAATAATTACAGGTATACAGTGAGGAGAGGAGGCTTACGGAAAGCTCTGCAGTATCCTGAAGCGATATGTGACCTGAGGCAGAGGAGGCGTTTTTCTTACAAAATGAAGGGAAACGTGTTTGGCAGAGGGAGGAGTAGGCGGCGTAGCATCAGAGGGAACCTGTCTTTGCAGAGCCATGTGCGTTACGTCACTGTTGTAAACGTGCAATTGAGAAATAGAAGCTTCTGGGAATCGCCCAGCTGGAGCCTCACCGGGGAAATCCAGGTGGATCTACAGCAAAGTGACAGAATTATTAAAGTGTATTTGTGAGCTTTGGTGTTTAGGTAGAAGTCGACTGGATTCCAGCACAGCTAGAAGTTTCAATTTGCTTCACAACTCAGATATTTGCACCTGCAGACTGTGACCCCGGATGGTTCAAACCCAGTTCAGAAATACACTTTATTATGTGTTTCCAGCGAGCTGCCTCCCACATGAAGGGTGCTTTATAGCTAAAATTGATTGCTTGATTGAACTAAAACAAAGTTTGATATAAAAGTACTAAAATTCAAAGTTGTTTGGAGAATTCCAGCGGAAGGAAAGTTGAATGATTATGGAGTTGAAGCTAGCAGGAAGACATTTCCATCATCTTTTATATGAGGCCGAAAGACGAATATCGATGAGCATTGAGTAAATTTAGATTTAGAACTTAAACGTTCTGACCTAAATCCAATTGAGAGTCTGTGACAAGACTTGAAGATTGCTGTTCCCAGTTGCTCTCCATGCAGTCTGTTGTAGCTTACTGGACAAACGGGCAAAAATGTCAGCAATAGAGATGTGCAAAGCTTTAGAAATAGCTCCAAAGGCTAGGAGCTGTAATTGCGTTAAATAGTGATTCCACAAACTATGTAGAGGCTTAGTAAGCTAGAAGGGATGAGTGCAAATGGACAGTGTTACCCTTTTCAGAGTTTTCTTTGTAAAATCATTTCAAAACCACGTGTCTTCACGTTGGTCTATCATCTGATACTATAAAACCTACGATAAAACTTATCAGAAATGAGTGTTTTTAGCATGAGAAAACATAAAAAGTTCTGTGGTTTGAATACTTTTCCAGTCAGTCAGTCAGTCAGTCAGTCAGTCAGTCAGTCAAATTTTATTTGTATAGCACATTTCAGTAGCAAGGCATTTCAAAGTGCTTTACATCAAATCAAACACAGAAACACAATGCAACATAGAATCAATAATCAAAACACGACAATAAGTCAAGTTCCATCAATAAATTTGTAATTGATTACGTTTCAAATACAATCCTAAACAGGTTGGTTTTTAGTCGAGTTTCCATCCATAAAAGGTTTTTTGGTGTTACTCCTTTGAATAGATTCGTGGTGTCCTGCATCCCCACCTGGTTTTGGGGTCCCATGGTAACACTCGAGGACTGCCTCGCTGCCTTCTTTGCTGCTGATGAGCTCAAAGGTAGTGAAATTAACTGCACTGATGTGTTATAGTGTTTAAATGTGAGTTAGACATTTTTGTCTGTGTTTTGTTGTATTTTTATTTTTTTTATAGGAGATAACATGTACAGCTGTGAGAGATGTAAAAAGTAAGTATATGCTTCAAGTTGAATCTTCCTCATTAGACTTTCAAATGCATTTACCTTTGTTTATTTTTTCTGTTTTGTTTTGCTGCAGATTGCGAAATGGTGTCAAATACTGCAAAGTGATGAAACTTCCAGAGGTGATGGGTCTTATTTATTTATTTTTTTGCTTTTGATAAGCGGTTTGGTCTTGAGTTGCATAAAGTTCACCTGTAAGTTTTGTGTTTATCTTGTAGATCCTTTGCATTCACCTGAAACGTTTCCGTCACGAAGTCATGTATTCGTTCAAGATCAGCAGCCACGTGTCCTTCCCCCTGGAGGGCCTCGACATGCAACCCTTCCTGGCCAAAGAGAGCCCGTCTCAAGTCACCACTTACGATCTGCTGTCAGTCATTTGCCACCACGGCACCGCAGGAAGTACGACAGAGCCTTGTTCCCCTTAGATAAGAGAAATCCAGGTTCGCTTTGATTTGAAAAGTGTTCTCGCGTCCTCTCATACTCTTTTTTTTTTTTTTTTTTTTTTTTTTTAAATTGGCGCAGGTGGGCATTATATAGCTTACTGCCAGAATGTGATCAACGGCCAGTGGTACGAGTTTGATGATCAGTATGTGACAGAGGTCCATGAGACGGTGGTGCAGAACGCAGAGGCCTATGTGCTGTTTTATCGGTGGGTTCAAGGTTGATTTTACACCAACTGTCTTTTTTTTTTTTTTTTTTTTTTTTTAAAAACAACATTTTTAACAACTGTCTGGGTTTTTTTTTTGGCTTAACGCAGGAAAAGCAGCGAGGAGTCGGTGCGAGAGAGGCAGAAAGTGGTGGCTCTGGCCAACATGAAGGAGCCCAGCCTGCTGCAGTTCTACATCTCCAGAGAATGGCTGAACAAGTTCAACACCTTTGCTGAGCCCGGCCCCATCAGCAACCACACCTTTCTTTGTCAGCACGGAGGTGTGTGACCATTGTGTTTTCTCCTTTCTGAGGTCAGAATGGCGTACCCTACAGCAAAGAGAGTATACTCAAAGGTTTCTTTAAGAAGGGTTTCATGTGGAGGTCAGAGATTTCCACAGTTTTGGTGCACTGCTTGCAGAAACGATTGCATGAAGCGAGACTGTAGAGGATGACTTAGACGTTTCAGATGAGAACTTTTAGGGAAGTGGATAAAAAAAGAACAACTCTCATTTGGCTAATTCAACAAAAATTATGAAGGTCTTGGACACTCTGGAGAGACTGTTACCCGGCTGGGCTGGGAACGCCTTGGGATTCCCCCGGAAGAGCTGGAACAAGTGGCTGGAAAGAGGGAAGTCTGGGCCTCCCTTCTTAAGCTGCTACCCCCGCAACCTGACCCCGGATAAGCGGAAGAAAATGGATGAATGGATGGATGAAATATTTTCAAGCACTGTTACCCAAAAACATGAACAGAGCAACAGTTTTCAGATTATTTTGGTGCTGCTATTAAAAGGAAATCGCTAAATTAACTTCTAATATTTAGGTTCTTCAACTCGCTAATGCTCCTTCTTTACAGGTTTATCACATAATGAGGCACCATTTTACTACTATAAAAAAATGATTTTATGTGCTATTGATCATAGAGCTTTACTGTCTTGACTAAAAAATGATCAGGAAGTGGGGTGGCAAGCCACTTAAATCTAAATGTACCCAAATTACCCAGCAATAATATTAACATTTTTAATAATAGAGATAAAAAATCGACTATATTATGGTATTATTTTACACCAAAATGATACAGTTGACCAAGTTAACAAGTAAACATAAGCAGAGCCAGCTTGTAACCTTTGATAAAACATTTGTCAATTTAAAGAAGAAAATGCATAGAAAATGTAGGACTTGCGCAACTCAAACGCTTCATTTTTTTGTGTAATATGTAAAAATCAAAATCAAAAAGAACATTTGTGGTCTACAGTAAAAAAAGTATTTTCTGGCCTTTAGTAGATAACCAAACTTTCAGCTTGGGGACTGACAGCACACAGTGTTCCAGGGAACTCACTAATTATTCACAACATGCACATTAAACATCCTTGAAGTTCTGAGAAGTCCAACAAGTCCCAATTAGTATTGCATGCATTACATTATAAAAAGAAGCCATGGGACTCTTCTACAACTGCATGGAAATTACTTCTTTTTTTTTTTTTTTTTTTAATTTCTGATTTACTTTTTCCCTTTTCTGCAGCCTTTTTGAACGGTTTCCTCTCTTCGCAGGGATCCCGCCTAATAAGTACCAGTACATTGATGATCTGGTAGTGATAGTTCCTCAGAATGTGTGGGAATATCTTTACAACAGGTAAACAATAATAATTATTAATCAATTTCACTCAAGGACTCAGACTAAAGTGAATTCTAATCCAGATGGAGCCCCTTTACTGCCTTCTGAGGTAGTATAGCGAAACAGTCAGGATTAGTAATCAAAAGTTCCTTGACACTCTGATAAACTTAAAGTAGAGTGTAAATTAAATCCAGCTTCACCTATTTTTTGTAGTGTGTGATTTTGCTGATTGTATGTATTTTATTTTATTTTATTTTTTTACATTAGATTAATTAAACTTTGTTTGATAGAGATCAGTGATCATCCTTACCTCTCCACTAACCTTTCACTGCGTATTTGCGTCACTGTGTTCAGTTTCGGAGGCGGCCCTGCAGTCAACCACCTGTACATGTGCGCCATCTGCCAGGTGGAGATCGAAGCTCTGGCCAAGCGCAGGAAAACCGAAATAGACACTTTCATTAAGGTTAACTCTGCTTTTCTGAACGGCTTCATCTTTTTTTTCTTTCTTTTTTTTTATGTTATTGTTAGGGCTGAACGATTAATCGTGACGGAAGGATTATTGACATAATCATCAACTAATTTAGTAATCAATTAATCGCTGACTCAGTCGGGATTAAGCCAAAACTGTGCTGTCCAAACTGGTTAACCCAATAGATTTATTTCTAATATCTTATTAAAAAAAGCTTAAATGAAAAACCAGCAAAATGTGGCTATTATTTTTTAAGTTGTCGGAATAATAGCTATAGCTAATGAAATCATTAATTTCAGGCCTAATTATTATTAATCCTACTTGCTACATTTGGTGACTTTTCCATAATTTCTGTTTTGCCTGTAGCTGAACAAGGAGTTCCAGGCTGAGGAGGCTCCGTCAGTGATCCTGTGCATCAGCATGCAGTGGTTCAGAGAGTGGGAGAACTTTGTGAAGGGCAAAGACAACGGTACAAACCACTCACATACACATGTACAGTTATGGATGCTGCTTACTTAAAAAACAAACAAACAAAAAAACTGCATATTGCTTGTTTCGTCAGAGCCACCTGGTCCCATTGACAACAGTAAAATTGGTGTTATGAAAGGAGGACACATACAGCTGAAGCAAGGTAAACGTTTCTTCGCTAACTAAGATGTAAAGCCTGAAACAGGACACAGAGATGATTTTTTTTTTTCTTCCCCATCTCAGGTGCAGATTATGGACAGATCTCCGAGGAGACATGGCAGTATTTGTTGGGGATATACGGCGGGGGTCCTGAGATCGCGGTGAGACAAACGGTGGTCCCAGCCGACCCCGACAGCCTTCATGGAGAAAGGAAGATTGAAGCAGAGACGAGAGCGCTTTGAGAGTCACGCAGGTGAGAATCCGGCTTTATAAATTCTACTATATTCTCTAAGTATTTCTACTTGCCGCACTAGTTTAACTTCGCTTGAACGTTATCCTCAGTATGTAACACTAGAAAATGACCCCAGTTACGTTGTGTTCCCTAACAAAATGAGTCCCTGAACAGAAAATTATGTTCAGGGAGGCTCTTATCTAATCTGAATGGTCTTCAGCTGCTTTGCAAAGATCAGTAGATGTGCAGAGCTGATGCTAGATACATACTCCAAGAGGCTGTAAAAAGGCTGAATGTGAATATAGAAGCAATATTTTATTTTTGATTGAAAAAAATTGTAAACCATTCATCGCATTGCTTTGACTTCACTGTTATGCGTTCCTTTTTGGTGGGCTAACGTCCTCCAAAAATACACAGATATTTGTGTTTGTTGCTTGACAAAAAAAATGAAATAAATTCAAGGGATATCAATACTTTTCAAAGGGTGTAAAATTAAGCTTGGACTCCCTTTGTTTTTTTTTTGTTTTTTTTGTTTTTTCAAACTTGTTTTTCCCATTTTTTTTTTCCTTACAGGTCTGATGATATCTTTCCACTTCTGCCCTCACATGAAGTTGAGGAATTTGCACGTTGGCAAAGACGCATTACGAGCACTTTGTAAATGTAGCGACGTCTTATTTTGAAGCTGCAAGGGGTCGAAGCCTGACCTAAACATCACCGATTTTATTCATCGGACAGCTCTGAAGCTCTGTGTTTGTGTCACACCTCTGCAGCTGTTTTCGGTAGCCGTAGGCGCCTCTGTGGCCGCTGTAGTGTCTAGACGTCATGTGCTGCTTCTAACCCGGCCGTGGCAGGCGAACGGCACCTGGCGTCACAAGCCAGAACGGTGCAGTGAACGTTGCCAATACCTGGGAGGAGGGCTCCTCTTTCACACTCGAAGCAATTAAGATGCATTACCAAGCTTTCCGTTGTTTAGCTGTTTACTTGTTACATAGCAACAAGCAGACAGAAGCGACAGGTCTCAAGTGAATGAAACGTCTGCACCTCCAACGTCAGCGTGCGCCTAGCCCTCAGGAATGGAAACCTTTTCCTTTCTGTTTGTTTTTTTTTTTTTTTTTTTTGTTGGTGTTTTTGGGGCCATGGGAATGGCCGGAGCAGGTTTGTTTATAACTGCAAAACATGCATGTGTGGGTTGTGCACAATCACTTCTGGGCTCAAACTGCATGCAGCTGTGAGTTATTACTGACTGAGAGGCTCAGTTGTTTTGCTTAAACGATCCGTTTACATGCTCAGAAATACTCACAAGAAGACCTTGCTTTTATATAGTCAGTGTAAGCTCTGTCAGCAAACAGCCATAGGCATGTATAGATGTGAATGTTAACATTTCATTAGTCAAAGTAGATAAGCAGGAGGGATGCATACGTATCTGACGTGGTAAAGAGAATCTTGTGCAATATATTTGTGATTTAACAAGATCAGTGTAAACATCTTCAGACTTTATCAAATGCTACTTGAGATGCATTTAGTTAAAAATAATCATATATACTAAGCAAAACAGAATATAGAGATAAATGTCATTTAGATAAAACGGGTTACTGCTGTCAAACGTTTGATGAATTTTTTTTTTTAATCTGTAATTTCTTATCCTTGCTTGGCAGGAGTTTGAAGATTCCATATCTATCACACTATGTTGATGTTTTCTCCCAGGAAGAATTTGTTTCTCATCACTTTTGAGATTTGAAATATGAAGTCATACATGTTTAGAATATAATACAAATTTTATTACAAACTTAGCCACAAAACATAAAATACAAATTTAAGCTGTTCACATGTTAGGGAAGACACATTCATAAAAGTTTCCCAAAATTTAGGGGACGGGAGCATGAAGCCACAAGTGCTGAATCTTATCAAAACCTTTCCTGCACAACTAACTGTTGCATATGTTTCTGTCTCCCCCACCTTTCGTTTTCATAAGAATATGTATTTCTTGCTAAACACACACAACTGGAGTCATTGTTAGTGTTTATTCATCATACTCCATACACAGTCATATTCTTTTAGCTAAAACATTTTTGCGTCAGTGATTCATTTTGGCTTATCCAAAACCATGAGAGTGCAATGAGTCGAGTCACATTCACTACAGAAAACATTGTGGTTTGAACAAATGGGGGGGGGAATTTTGGGGTCAAATGTAAAGTTCTCTCCACTTGGTGTGTTGTTTTCACAAAGCATTTTGTGACACAATCATCTATACTCGATTTGTTTATTTTTATTGCAACTATGAAACATCTCATGTCTCATATTTACTCTTCCATTTTTTAAATTTTAAGAGTACAGTTTTATGTGGTGTGTGATGTTTGAATTCTTAGCAATCACCCAGAGCTGATAAATGGCTGCCTGTTGTTAATTCCCTAAGTCTGAAGAAAAATTGGTTATATTGTAAAACAGAAATGACAACAGCTAGTATGACTAAGCTATGCTAGTTACTTTAAGACGCTGCAGTTAGCTTAGCAGTTTTTTTTAGTTAGCTAGCACCCTGTAACAAACCTTTAGTAGTTCTAAAGGTCTCTAAATAAAATTTTAAACCTTTTGCCTATTTTATTTTAAAAAGAAGTTGTATGCAAACTCGGTAAATAAAAAAAAGAGTACATGCTTTGCTTAGCTAGGCATACTAACATTCCAGACTTTTGGCAGCAGTTTCAAAATGGAGTTGCTTTTTGGTTACAGTCTTCAAAATAATAATAATAAAAAAACTTCAGACTTCTGTAGCAGGGTTGACTTCTTGGATACAATCTGATAAATACTCTGCAGGCATTTAGACGTGTTAATACAAGAGAGTTCACCTAGCTGACTCTTCAGACAAGGCATTGAGATACAAGCATAATTTACTGTCATAAAAATCAATTTATTGTACATACAATGTTTTCCATATACAGCTTGTAGATATATTTGAATGTGAGCAGCGCAGATGTAACTCCTAATAATTAAGACTAAAAGATCACTTAGAATAAATAAGGAAAATTGGATTTATTCACTTTTAGTTTAATTTTTTTAAGTGCATTTTATGATTCCGACCAGTTTTTAAAATTTAGTTTGAAGGTGTGTTCTATTTGAATTTGCAAGTTTCACTTTCTACAAAGATTTTATTTGTAAAATGCTTTCCCACAACAAAAAGTGTTTCCTCTCCTGTTTTCTGACCCTTTGTTCACGGATGTTTTCCATGGATAGCAGCCCAAAATATCTTTAGAGAAAAAAAAATAGAGCTTGGGACCATGACCAAAAGGTAAATAGGTTTTTATAGAAATGCTTTTCATTTCACCGGTGGCTTATGAAATATAGAACTTTACTATGTGTATTTAAAATTTTAGCTCACAGTAAGCCATGTCTCTGTTTTGTTGTTAAATTATGAATCAGTTTTCAAAGAATAAGAATGTCTCTAACGTTGTCTATTTTGTTTATTGAACTAGTTTCTCTTTTCATACAGTTCCAGATTTTATGTACAGGAGATGTTAATATTGTGGCAATATGTTTTCTATAGGTGTGGGGAAGAATGTGCAATTAAACAAATGAAAAACAACTGCAGTGCAATCTTAGCGGTATCGTAGAGATGCTAGGACGGATAAATGACACCAGTAGCTTGAACAGCTGAGAGTTCAAACAGCCAGCCGGTGTAACTTGTTATAATGCAGTGTTAGGGAATTTGTTGTGGTAGTTATTACATTAACCCCACCCTGTAAGTGCATCCACTCATGTTACGGCACGTATATGCGTGTAAGACTTCAATCTACTGGAAAAATCAAGCATTACTGTGGTTGGAAAGTATTCATAGGTGTCACGCACACAGCAGGATTTCACGAGGTCATGTTTCCTAGTCGTGGTAATGGCTATTGTGATCCTACCACAATCAAAAGGGATGTTTAAATGTCTGTATCACTGATGTAATTACTGTGACTGGTTTAATGATTAAAATTTCCTGCTTTTGGATTGGATTTTTTTTTTTTTTGTTAGGCAGACGGGGTTAAATGTAAAACACGTGCTGTCAAGTTGCTGTTGGGTAAACATTTTAAAGATCAATGTGTCATTTAATGTGAGTGGTGACTCGGCTACTTTTTGCCCTGTAGTCAAAACCGAAGGGGAGAGTCGGGCGTCACAGCACACTGACCACCCAAGACAAAATCAGAGGGTGCAACTTCAAAAACTCCAATATGAGTTCATAAGGCATGTATTTATTTAGCAATTTCTACAGTCAGAAGGAGGAAATCTGGAGAAATGTTTTCTGAAAGCAGCAGCTTAGAGGCTAGCACACTACCCATGGTTTAAAAGCACTTTGTGGTCAGTGTCTTATGAACACTTGTAACAAAAATTGTACTTCAAAAATGTAAAATCCTGCTTACTTTCTGACTACCATTGTTAGTCACAGAATGCTTGATATTTGAAGCATTATGCCGGTAGCATCTTATGTTATGCTAACGGCATCACATCTGTAACAATGCTTGAACTTCAGGAGTTTGTCTCCAATTTTGTTTCCTCACAACATCATGTTTGGTTTTAAATTATTACTTGAAGCTAAAGCGAATGTCCATGTGGTGAACGGAAAGGAAATCAAACAAATGAGATGAAATACCTTGTCCTGTTCATACCTGCTGAAACCAAGATTTCAAATCTTTCATGATCTGTTTTCTTTTTCAAACCATAGAGAGCTCTACTGTCCCATACTGTGTCGTGTTTTTCAATCTCTCTGTTTTTAACTCCTCACATTGATCCAGTGTCTTTGAAGAATTTGAGATTTAAGGAATCTGTGTTGGAACAAAGGTTCTCTATAAATTTAGCCTATGAAAAAAAAAAGAAAAAATCTATACAGTAACTTGTCTGCTGCAAAATTCTGACTGGCACAGAATATGCCCAGGTTAATTTTAGAAACACAGCAGCCGTTAAGTGAGGGGTTGTGATGTCATCTCGAGCCCCATGCGTATGCCGAGCTGCATCGAGCTCAGACAGGGACAGACTGAAGAGCAAACACGCCGGGCTGAAGAGCTGATTCTGCACTGATGACACAATCGGCGCATCTTCAGGTAAGATCCAGTTTTTGAAAACTGATTTTTAGGCGCTGTGTTCATACATGCACACACACGCACACACACACACACACGCACACACACCACTGCAGCTTCATGTCACCACATCTCTTGCATGTGTCTTGATGTGTCTGACCAAGAATGCAGTCATAGCTTTGTCAGCATTTAAAAATTAATGACTGACATGGATCCCAATAATGCTGGGATTCCATGTATGACTCAGCAGACATATTCATGAATAATTCCACGTCCAGCATTGTAAACAGTGCCAGTTCAGGACAGCAGAGGAGGCACTTCCCTCCGTCCGTTCACTGAGACAGGATGGGTGTGGCATGATGCAGCCCACCTTTGTCCTCTTTGTCCTCAGGGGGATTTTAGATCCTACCTGGGACAGAATCTTTGCTTTTGTCAGAGTCGGACATTAACTGAGGTCTCTCCGTAGGAATATTTGCTCCATAAGAAGAAAAGAACAACAAACTCACAGCCACAGCATTTTATTTGTTTTGAAAATGAATGTTATCTTTAAGCTACTTTTACAATAAGACTAATATGGGGATCATTTTCTTTTGGATGTTAGGAAAAAAAGCAGGATTTTGGCTTAGTTCACGCACACATTTTCAATATTTCTGATTATGAACACAAGAGTTATTATGCCATCTTTATTCAGTGCCTTTCCTTTTCTTAGGTGCACCCCTACCCACTGCAATACTGCATTTATTTTAGGAAATTGATCAAGTCAAAAACTGTTTTAACTACCAAGTTTCACAATGCGCTAAGAGTTTTTATTACTTAAATCTCTAAACATGGCTATTCAGTTCATGTTTCTTGAACTGCAGAGTTCAAGAAACCTTATTTTATGCCTGTGCACACTTCTGTAGGTTAGTTATGCTTTCTTAAAAATGTTGAGTGGGAAAAGGAGGGTACAACAGAGGTTTAAGTATATAGATCGGGTCAGACGTTTACATACACTCATCATAATGATTAATATTGGTAAATGTTAGTCAGCTAATTATATGAGCAGCTGTTTTTCCAGGGAGGACTCATTTTACAGCAAAACTGGTGACAAACTGGTGAGCATGGTGATGGTAGCATCATGCTCTGGATTGTTTTTCACTGCCAGTAGTGTTTGTGTATTGCAGAAAGTGAAAAAAAATAAATAAATGGAAGACTACCTCTTAAATCTTCATTTAAACTTCAAACACGAGATTTGAAACTATTGACAATCATTCAAACTACACATCAAATAGGCTGCAATAAAACCCACTTACCTTTTCTACCAAATCCACATGTTGCAAGATAATGTAATGCATGATCATTCCATCCTGACAAAAAGAACAGTGAAACAAAAGTCTTATGTCATTTGTGCTTACTTTGCCGTCTACTGTGTCCAGAGCTGCTGCTTCCTGACCTGACTTCTGTTTCCTTTTCCTCAGGCATCTGTTTTAACTTTGCTGACAGGCTTCTTCCATCAAGCAGAGGAGACTGACGAACACCAGACAGGAAACAATTCATACATGAAGCCTCCATTATGATCTGAAAGTCTGGTGGTTTTGAGAACAGAGAAACGGAGCGACACAACAGCAGCGCTTCATTTCTTTTAAAGCGAAAAGCGATTTTCTTGGACGGCTGGTGCTTGGTTCCTCTTTACCTCCTGGAGCTATTTTCTCTTTCTATCTCTCTCTTTTTTCTGCAAAAATGTTCTGTGTAAATATTTGCAGGCCATGTTTGGGAGCTGTGAGAGACAGAGGACACCAGGCAAGTTTAAGCTGTGACCTTTTGGTTTGATGGTGAAGGGCCAGCGTTTTGATTTCTGTCAGCAGATAAGTCAAGTCGACGCTGCTGTGCTTATCTGAAACTTTGCGGTGGACCTTCATTTTTCTCCTCCGCAGGTTATTTCCTGCCTTTAAAAGAGAGACAAACACTTATGGCACTGCAAGTAAAATGAGTTAGCTTCCCTTTCACATATTTATCTTAAAAGTGTGTTTTAACTCTAAACAAGCATGAACGTGAAGACTTAAGATATTTATAGTCAAAACCTTTTTTTTTATACCAATTGGGTATTTTGTAATATTATGTAATAAATGTGTCAAAATAATACATTTTGTTTACATTTTAGGATTTAAGATGACATTGTCTTAAATTAAACGTAAGCTAAATAGCTGATGCACATGTCTCTTATGAGTGACTCAAAAGTCCCATCAACTCTGTAATATTCCTTCCTGCCATTCATGTCACTTCCTGACCCTGGCTGACTCTGTAATGTGACCTGTGTTAGTTGTACACCTGCATCATCTGTTTACACACGCCATGGGCTGCGTCGTGTGTTCCCAGTTGGTCGATATGTGGACTGTGAGGGCATGGGGGACGGGCCGCAGGGCCGTGGACCTCACCTCCTGCCCCCGGATGCTCAACGGAGGCTACCACCGAGTGACCGGCCTCCACTACATGTCGTCCTTCTCGGACGCCGAGGACTGCTGCGACGACAGCAGCTCGGCAAGCTCGCTCACGCTGGACCGGCAGCTTCAGGGAGCTGATGGTTGAGGTTCCTCCAGGAGTTCAATGTCATGATCTGAAATGTAGTGTGTTTATAGTGAAAACGAAGGAAGATGTTTTTATTTATTTAATTTTTTTTCTTAATTTGCGACATCTTCATCAATTAAATTCAAATATTTTACTTTAACTTTAGTCAAATGAATTAACATTAGCGGTTTGGAGTCAAATGTAATCTGTTAAGGGAGCAAGTAGCCTCTCCAACCTTGATGAACCGGAGCTCATCGTGAATGATGAAGCATTAAAATACTAGCAGAAAGATGCAAATTGCTGCTCAGCAACTATCAGGAGGGCTGAGCTGCTAACAAATGGATATTGAGAAGAGAATCCATAATTTTCTACGTGCCATCTTTTATTAAAACATGAATAAAAACATTTTGTTTTTCCAAACTTTAAACCCCTTTGTATCTATTTTTTTGTTGGCTGTCTCATCTACTTCTTAAAAAAATGCAAATCTGACAAGAGCAAGCTTATTGATGCACATGTACTGCGTGCATACCACTAACAGCAAGCTGATAAAATGCTGTCTCGTGCACCAAGCATTGCACAAAGTTATACTTTAAAGAACCAATGATGTCTTTAGTATTGAGTGCATTTGCTACTTTCATGGGAAAACAAACAATACTTTCTGTTTCCAGAACTGAGTTTTCCTTGGCTCTTGGAAAACTTCTTGAATTATTCTTCAGATGCTTGTCAGGATTCTTATGAGGATTTTGTTGCAGGTGTTTGGTGAAAAAAAATGTGCTGTCCATCGTTGGATTAGGACTTCATTCACCGGAAGATTTAGAGCTACAGTTATATTTTTGCTGCAGCAAAACCTTTTTTTCACACACACACACACATATATATATATATATATATATATATATATATATAGATCTATATATATATATATATATATATATATATAGATCTATATATACATATAGATCTCTCTCTCTCTATCTATCTATCTATCTATCTATCTATCTATCTATCTATCTATCTATCTATCTATATATATATCTATATATATCTATATATATATATATATATATATATATATATATATATATATATATATATATATATATATATATATATATATATATATATATATATATATACACACACACATATCCCACTTACACTCACTGCAGAACACTTCACTGGGGAGGAGAAGGAAACAAAACAAAATTTTGAAGATTGTCTTAATTGTGCTGAAGAAGAATATTTGAAAGTGATGGGAAAATCCTGGCAGAATATCCTGTTTTCTGGTCAAATGAGGTCAAACCTGAACACGCTGTGGTGTCGTTGCACAGGTCGTGTTTGGAGGAAGAACAGCGCTGCACCACCATGCCAATACCGGTGGAAACGTGGTGATGTGGGCTTTCTTACAGCTGCCAGGCACCATACTGACTGAGGGAAGGTCATGAGCACACCTTGTGTGTGAATAGTTTTTCCATACAGGAGACATACTGACGTCATGCCCCAAAAAATACTTTTTCACAAACTCTGCAATAAACTTCTGGTATGTTCATTGCTAATTCCCTGACTCATTGCATTTTACTCACTTCATTTGTGGACTACTTTGTTTTTACTTGGTTGTCCCACATCTACTTCTTTTGCACTCAAAGAAGTATTTAAACTGTGAAGAGCAAAGTTGTCAGGAAAATGTTACTTGCAAGGAAGAAAAACAAAAATCTAAGTGAAACTGAACTTGTTTGTGTTTCTGTACTAGCCATAGTGTACCACAGTTGCACAGCTGATTTTTGCTGAAAGTCTGAAATTCTCAAGACCCGTATATCTTCTAAAGGTTTGGTATTCTAAGTCATTTATCTATTGATTGTTTCCATGTTTCAACTGTTATAGCTGACAAGTGTTGAAGACAGAGTTGAGTGCTCTGTAGTTCTCAGTTTTGAGGTTGCTAGAGCAGGTGTCGCTTTCTTAAAAGAGTGCAGCTGAACTATCAGAAATAAAACTTCAGTATGCATAAATGTAATAGTCATGTGCATGCAAGACTGTTTACATAACACAGTGAACTCCACACAGATGATGTCAGAATGCAGAAAACAGTAGCTTTGGCCACCGGAAGCCCCCTGCTCTTGAATCATGACTTCAGTGGAAAATTTAATCTCTATCTTTTCCAACCAACCTTGTAGCCCATATTTTGCCAGCAGCCTCGCGCATGAAGTCATATTTGGAATATGATCTTCACCGTGTGCAGAAATGAAGACGTGTTGACTCCTGATCTTGGACCGTGTGTCAGAATTTGTAAGGAGCACGTTCTCCCACACATATAATTCACTGTGTGTAATTTAGAAATGATTAAATGGATAAAGTCTCTTGTGTTTTGGCTAGCTGCTGAGGCAGACACATTCTCAACTTACTGATTTCAGGGAAACTTTCGAAAATGAACAAAAACAACAAATTCCTAAGTTATTTATGAAGTTTGTTTTTTTTGTCTCTCCCAAATTCAACTGTGTCTTTTGATATGATATCAAAAAATCACTTTGTGGCTATTTTTGACAACTTAGCAGAAAATTGGTTGTTTTGGATTGAAGATTGGCATTTCTTTGACCTTTTGACCAGATCTCATCTAAAAGAAAATAATTTGGGTCGCATTTATTTTCTCTTCCTGTAATTGTTTCTCCTAAAGCAGAACGTAAATCCACTTTTCTTGTACTGTTTCTTGGATGTGCTGAGTTGCTTATATAGGTATTTTAGTAGATCTGGTTTAGCCAGTTTGTGGAGAACGACCTTAATAGAAGGTGATGTCAGTAATGGGGGATATGCCGGATAATTCATAAAGGAGAATAATTTGTACACTTTCATAATCATCTTTTTTCTCTCTCTCTCTCCCTCCCTCTCTATCTCTCTCTTTTTTTTTTTAGGTATTTTAGCCTTCTTCGTGCGGTCAGGCAGGATCAGTTTGAATGTTTTTACTCCACATGTTCTTTAATGAGCCTTCGTGTGGCTTTTGATTTGCTTAGTCACGGTTAATTTAAGCTTTTTCTCAACAACTGGCGTAGTCATGTTTTATATGGTTCTCAATTAATAAATGTAATCATTATTTGGAACCTTATTTTTCCGTAACTTGCTAGATAACCTAAAACATTTATTTTTCTCCAGTGACCAGAAAGCAAAGTCAGAATAAATCCGCAAGGAGGCAAATATTTATGAGACTTGTATTATTTTTGTTTTAAATCTCAGAAATGTAATGAATTAGTCAGAAGTAAGATTTTTAGAAAGTTTTAAAGTGACGATAAAATGATCTGATATTCTTATTCCGCAAAAAAGAGAGCCTGAATTCTACCAGTTGTGTCATAAATAAATCATTTCCGTTTGTATCATCCAGTCATCTTTGGCTGGTGGGTGGAGGCAGAGCCGTCTAAAAAAAGAGGTCCTCCCTTTGGGACAACTCTCACTTTCGGCAGCAGTAGCAGCACAACGGGACTGGCGCTTTGATTTTAATTTAAATTTTTTCATCCGCGGACAGTAATCAAGCAGCAGTCATGATAAGAAACGAGGTTTTCTCCTGTTTTGTTTTCTACGCCGTCCTCCTGGTGATCAAAATGTACACTATCGCGATCATAACGGGACAAGTGAGGCTGCGGAAAAAGGTGAGAGAATCGAGTTGTTTTATTTGAATTTAATTTTTTTTTTTTTTCAAATAAAGTTTAGTTTTGAATCAATTTGATTTTCTCTCCCTCTTTCTCTGATGCATTTTTCTCCTGATTTGAAAATAAAATAAAAGGCTTTCGCCAACCCAGAGGACGCGCTGAGACACGGAGGGTTGCAGTTTCACAGAGAGGATCCCTACGTGGAAAGATGCCGGAGGTAAGAGCGCAGAAAGTTTCCGTCTGATAGGAAATGTTTTGCACTCGAAAGCAAACAGGAAAGGCGTATTTGTACTCTAAAAGGTTTAAATGGTAGAGTTGTGTTGACGCATTTGCATGGACATTTGCGTGTCAGAACTGGACACCAACACCCAGGGGGTTATGTGTGTGTGCTGATTCCCATTTGGTTCTGGTGGAATTTTCTCATCCAAATTGAGATGTGTACTTCTCCACATTGTAGTGCGAGCATTCCCACTCTGAGCTGTTTGTTCTAACATGTTGGAAAAGAGATATTTCTTAGGAAGGAGGGGGCAAAAACGGGAAAACAGATGTGTGTTTTTTTTTTGCTGCTGATAAAAAGCAAAAACAACTCATTAAGCTATGTTGAACTCAAGATGAAAGATCTCTTGTTCAAGAGGTTTCAAGGCATGTTCCTGCAAAGCCTCATGCTGATGGAATGGCAGATTTCCTAACCAAAATGTTTTTAGAAGATTACGGCAGAACAAGAGGAAACAAAGCAGGAAAGTGCTCAGATTGCCTGACCCCAGTAAGCCCTTTTTTAAAAACCTACGTACGCACTAGTGTGTCTGCACGAGGAACCGGACGTCGATTTATTCAGGGAAATTTCAAAACACTCATCCTTACCCAAGCAAGCAACAGGGGAGAGTGCCAATTCCTTACAAATGAAATCCAAGTCTGAGTCACAGCTTGGCTTGGAAATGTCACTTTTACTAAGTGAGTGATTATAGTTCTACATTATAGCTGAGTCACTATATTGCAAAAGAAAAACCAGAAGGAAACCAGAAGGAAACCAGTGGACTTCAGCCAGCGGATGCCGGCTGAAGTCCTACATTCCTGGAGCTCCGCAATTAACGCATTCAGATTTCGGTCTCATGTAGTTTGGGCTTCTTTTGTTGTTGTGCTTCCCACTGTGTGATTTCATTTTGAAAATGTGGAAGCTACTGATTGTATCGTCCAAATCAAAGTATCTAAATGGGCCCCAGATTATATTTTTTTTGTTTTTTGGTTTTTTTTTTTGCACAGGCTCAATGGGTACTAAGTGGGCCCAGGGTCAAAATGGACTCATTTCAAAGGACAAGTTATAGCTGAATAAAGATGTGTCAGAATTTAAAAAAAAATATATATATTACTCACCATCACAGAGAGTATGTTCGTATTTGAAATTCAAATTAAGTTTGTTCATAGGCTTTTCTCAGGTTAGTCAATTACCAACAAGGAGTGAGCTTCGAAGGGACTGCTTGAGTCGATCATTAATGGGTGAAACCCGGTCTGGCATTTGGTTTAGTGATTCAAAAGTTGTGACACATGAAAAGTAAACATATTTCTATACTTTTCCAGTTTTTTTTTTTTTTTGCCAGACCCTCATATAAAAGTCTAAAGAATATTAGAAAACCCCCAGCTGCACAGCTATAGTTACAATCAAGTCAAAAGAAAAAAAGAAGAAGAAAAAAAAGAAGCCTGCTTATAAGTTATCTTTTGTGCGCAAAACCAGTTACTCTGGGATTGGTTAGCGGTTTCTCCCAGGAATCCATTGTTGGAGTACACCTTTGTGTGTTGCTTGTCTTGGTTTCAGTGACACCCTAGCTGTTCGTTAGGGGTGATCTAACAGGAATTGGGTGTGAAAACAGAATAGTAGGCATTGCAAATTAATTCAATTCTAACATGCAAGTAGATTGAGAATACACAAAGTAGAAATATTCACTGTTGCTTGCTAATGTAATTGCCTGCTTTCTAAGAATTCCCAACAGGAAGGAAAAGGACAAACAGGAAAGTAACAGCCCTTCACATTCTTAATCTTTTCATCTTCCCTTCAGGGCTCACCTCAACGACTTGGAGAACATCCTCCCTTTCCTCTTCCTGGGGGCCATCTACTCCCTGACCGGACCTTCGCTAACTGTGGCTCGCCTTCACTTCCTCGTGTTTTTTCTCGCGCGTGTGTTGCACAGCCTGGCCTACCTGTTGGCCATGCAAGCGCCCACCCGTTCCCTGGCCTACACCGCCGCACAGGTGCCTTGTGTTTCCATGGCTGTGCAGATCCTGATGTCAGTGGCATCCTTCGCCTAGTTTTCAAAGACGTTGGGGGTGAAGAGAAGTCAAAAGATCAGTCTTTGGACGCCCATTCATGACCTATGTCAGAGAGGGTTAACTACGGGTTCCTGTAGAAAGACAGTGGGAGTGCAATATAAGCTGTTGGATTACGCCTGAGGTTTTATTTTATTTAAGTTTTTTTTTTTAAGTAAGATCCTGTCAGTATTTTTATTGTTATGCTTTAAAAAATGTGACAATGTCTCAACAGATTTTGAAGTACAACGTTTGGCGCCATAGACTTTACTGATGTATCTAAAATACAAATGAAGTTTGATGCTGATTTTTTTTGGTTTTAACAGAAATTTCTTGAAATCTATTGACTCGAGGCCACTTTGGGATATTATCCAGCTCTACGTTGATCCGTAACCTCTCCCGTGTTTACACTAAACACAGAACATCATTGGTGTGGTTTTGTACACTTATGGTGGCTTAGTCTGTTTCCTGCGTAGGTGTGCCGACTGTCATGTTAAGCCTTGTTTGAATATTGCATTCGCCAGTAATGAAACGGAACCTGACTGATGAGGTGTCGAAATATCAAATGGGACTCACCTACAACTTCTCTTGTTTAAGTCAAACCCATCTCCCTTAAAAGGACTGAAACATGAAAGTGTCTCAACAGCCGGCAAGAACATAAAAAAGAAATCTGTGAAAATGTATCCTGAGGTTATCCTTAAGGTTTTGTAACTAATTTATTACTCGTACTTTAGCTATGCAGACTCATCAGTGGATATTTTTTTAGGTAATAAAACAGTTCATACCCTGGGAGGGAGAGCTTTCATTGTGTTATAATTGTAATGATCAGGTTGGTTGTTGTTTTAGCCTGGCCCTGCATGGACTGGTTGGGAATGGGATGGGGCCCCATTCTTATGTGCGAGTGAGATGATCCAGAAGTTCGAGGCAAACCTCCAGCATTCCTGCACCGATTACGTAAGACTCT
The DNA here is from genome assembly GCF_019740435.1 of Gambusia affinis. Taxonomy (NCBI): domain Eukaryota; kingdom Metazoa; phylum Chordata; class Actinopteri; order Cyprinodontiformes; family Poeciliidae; genus Gambusia; species Gambusia affinis. Next base: position 8,106,218 of record NC_057884.1, on the reverse strand, counting down.
GGCCTCTGCTGTGCTCACTTTCATTACAAGTGAGGGGCCGGGGGGGGGTTGGGAAAGAAGTGGGGAAGCGTCACAGATGTAGTTATGCTTAAATGCTAAGTCATTCATTCTGACTCTGAAGAAATATGTGGTGTGTGGAGTTTCAGAGGTTTTTTTTTTTTTCCTCTCTCGTCTGTCGACAGTCTTTGTCTCAGTGCTGTATAACTTGAAGCCACAGTTTTCCACTTCTGTACATCATGTTATTCCAGTAATCCTATTTCTGGTTATTTTCCAAGTGGTTGAGACTACTGAACGTTAACATACAGCTAAAATCTTTTATGGTCACAGATTTTTTTTCCCCTTTACTTTTTTTGTCCCTTTTTTTTTTAACGACACAAACGATACGATACAATCGACCTAGTCTGTAGGAGGAATGGATAATTCCTGCTCTGAAAGACTGAAAGCTCTCATAATACACATAATCTGGAGGACACATAAAGCTCGCCTATAAAGAGCAAGGGTGTGTCTTAACCCTTTCAATATCTTCTGTTATTTGCTAAAAAGTTAAATTCAACTAATGAACACAATACAAAACATTAATTTACCCCTTTTTGTGTTTATTCTTTTTGTGTAGAACAGGTTAAGACGCTGACAGCGCCTCTGTGTTCACTGGTAGCTCTTGAACCAACAAAAGCGGATGTTGTAATTATCCTGGTATTCAGGGAGAAACAAAGGCTAATTTCAGCAAGGAAACACGACAGGCAATAAAGTGGGTAGAAATATTTGTTTGATTGCTCTATTGACGTGGACTTTGGTGAATATTTAGCACCACCTTGTGGCCATGTTGTGAATCTACAGATTTGCCCGATGGAGAAATAAATATGGGTCTCCACTTTTTATCTGCAGGCCTGATGCGCAAAGATGTGTATGAAAGGAAAAGGTGATAGAGACTTGATGATAAGTATTTTGCTGCACTTCTCTTGGGATTTTAGAATATTATTTTTATATTGAGCTTATTTTATTTTTTTCCTACATTTATTTTAATACACCATGTTCCAAATTATTATGCAAATTGGATTAAAGCGCTATAAAGATTACATTTTTTGTTGTGCTATTAAATTTATAGATGGTATTGTGTGTCAGGGCTCTTTGAATCACTATAATTAATTTCAGAGAGCTGGTTGATTAGTTTGTCTGGTGAGCTCAATTAAAGGAAATTTACTTAAGAAGGATGTTCCACATTATTAAGCAGGCCACAGGTTTCAAACAATATGGGAAAGAGAAAGGATCTCTCTGCTGACGAAAATCATCAGATAGTGTGTAGTGCCGTATGACAAGGTATGAAAACATTAGAACTTTAACGAAAACTGAAGCGTTATTGTACTGTGAAGAGATTTATGGCTGATTCAGAACAAAAATGGGTTTGTACAGATAAAGGTATAATGAAGAAGGTTTCTGTTAGACAAATTGATCGGATTAAGAGAGCAGCTGTTAAAATACCTTTACAAAGCAGCAAACAGTTATTTGAAGCTGCTTGTGCCTCTGGAGCCTCAAGGTGGAGGATCCTCCAGAGGCTTGCAGTGCATGAACCTACTATTCAGTCACCCTTAACCAGTGATCACAAGCAGAAACAGTGGCAGTGGGCCCAGCCATACATAAAGAATAACTTTCAAACAGACTTCTTCACTGATGACTGTTGTGCAACCCTGGATGGTCCAGATGGACGCAGATTGGTGGTGGATGGCCACCACGTCCCAACGCGGCTGTGATGTCAACAAGGAGGTGGTGGAGTCATTTTATGGGCCAAAATCATGGTGAGAGAATCATTGGTCGACCCTTCAGAGTCCCTGAAGGTGTGAAAATGACCTCAGCAATTATTTTTGCACTTGGGGAAGAAAAAATTATTTCAATAAACTTTATTGACCTAAAACGGAAAAAGTTAATAATCACCAAACTGTTAAAAGGAAAAAAAAATTGTTTTTGGACAGTCTATGCACACATCTGTCATACTATATAGGAGCAATAAAAGTTGATCTCAAAACCAAGTCCAGTGAGTCATGCAATTGAAATTCCATAAATATTTATTACATATTAATGAACATAATCAACTACTATCACAGCAGTGGTCTACAGCACTTGTTAAAAATAACTGTTTAAATAATAATAATAATAATAATAATAATAATAATAATAATAATAATAATAATAATAATAATAATAATAATAATAATAATAATATAGTTAAGTTTCATTTGAGGCCACATTTGATGCACAAACATTTACAAGTATTACTTGGCATTAAAAACGATGGCGATACAATATTTTAAGACACTTGGTGTAATTTTTTTTTTGTACATTTTCTTTCGTTTTGATATCTTGATATCACAGAGAAGTTCAGCGACAATCTAAACAGGAAATATAGATTTTATTACAAAAAGAAAAACAAAAAAACAGTGAAAAAGCCGAGGGGAAGAGTAGCTTGAGCAAAGTGAGACGAAACAGGACTCATACGAGTTAGTGAAGCAGTGTTTCCCTTAATCACCTTTAATCCAGAGATAAAAAAAAATAAAAAATAAAGTAGCAGTTCCCCTCCCTCTTTTTAAGTTTGGTAACCATTTTGGAGGACTTCATGCTGTGGCAGGCAGAGAAACAGAGGAAAAGCTTGAGGGTAAATAGAGTGAGGATAAGGGTTCATGCAACATCTCACAGCTGTTTTCTTGTGAAATATATAATAATATCTGTAGACACACTCTCTTACCTGCCTTACAACTCCTAGTGTGAATCTCTTCTATGCTTTCTATTTTGGTCCTACTCTGCTGCTCCTCACGTCTTCGAAGCTGCGTATATTTTAAGGAGTCAGACACAAGCTGATTTTATAAGATCGATTAGTTTGCATACAACCTCGTCTTCCGCTATGGCAAAACCGACGGGAAACGTTTTACCCTACTGCAGAGGTAAACGGAAAAGATAGCTTCCACCTGGTCACGCCAGTTGCAAAACGGATGAAATACAGGCAGAAGCTCAGAAGATCTTGTCTCTCAATAAAACCTTCCGAATTATAGTTTGTTTATTTTGTTGTAAAACAGAACAAAAAAAAAAAAAAGTGAGGTTGAAAAGGAAATTGGAGAAAGCTTATTTGAGCTAACTATTGGTGCTTGACAAGTGTCACAATGAGATGTTTGCATATCGCAGCACTAAGGTTTATGGATGGGATAAAGCAAATTAGCAGATTAATTGTATTTTCAACAAAAGGTGTGCAACAATGCCGCAGACGTAAAGTTGTGTGTTCATACACATCATCTGTCTGATCTTGAGTTTTGCCTCATTTCCTTCATATTGGACTGTAAGGATCCCATACTAATGATCTAACAGGTCTATATGATAACAGGGACACTGAGTCTTTCTTCGGTGAACATCACCAGATGGATTAAATGCGAGTCTGATCAAGAATGTCTGTCTTTGGCTGCTGTGAGGCCTTTTCGCAGATGTTTTCAGGCACTTATGTTGCTGTAGGTGATCATTTGGATACAAAGAGCGGCCACGATGTAGCCTGGAAAGCGGTCCATGTCAAAAGAGCCGGTTGAGTTGAATTTAATATGAAATGAATGCAGCTTAAATCTTACATCATCTAAAGTTGTCACATTACAACCACAAACCTCAAAACATTTTGAAAGAGTTTTACTGATAGACCATCACAAGGCAGCATTTAACTGTAAAAAGAAAAAAAAAAGAAAGAAAATGATAGAAAATGTGCTCTGGTCATGGGAATGGCTATGTGAGCTGGAAAACTTATCTCTGTGCATTTCCCTGAAGACAACATTACCATATTAAAATATGGTGGTGGCAGCATCATTACTGTTGAAATGCATTTCTTTAGCAGGAACAGGAAAGCGGAGTTGATAAGAAGATAAATGAAGCTAAACAGCGAGAGACTGGAGTGGAGCTTCACCGTCTAGCAGGAAAACAACCTTAAATATACAGCTAGAGCAAGCTTCAACAGTTTAGATCAAGATATGTTCATTTCTTAGAATGGCCTAGTCAAAGTTAAAACCTAAATGCAACTGAAAACCCGAGACAAGAATTGCTGACTGAGTTTGAACTATTTTCCTAAATCACTGGAGAAAAATATGCGATTCATCTCGAAGCAAATGCTTGTTCTGGAGAAGAAATTGCTGCAGAGTCAGTGACTTGATGCAATCAGCGGAGTTACATTACAAAACCTTTTACTAAATGGGATATTAAACTAAACTTTGCTGTAATTTTTATTACTAGGACAGACTTTGAATGCATTTGCATTTTAATTTATCTGTGTGATCGAGGTGAATTGAATTTTGTGATTCTAACTTTTAAAAAGTCCAGTGGGTAGGAATACTGTTGCAAGGTGCTGTGAATCCGTCTCTGGGGAGGTGGGAATTCAAGAAGCAGAGGTGGGAGTTGGGAAGAAGGGACAAATTTGAGGATGAATGTACTTCGCAAATGTTTCTCATTCAGGGTTATTGGATGTTTTTAATTAGGTGGACTATTTCTATAAGTTCAAATGAAAACAAGAAGAGAAAGCGGGTATATTGGGCCTTTTTATGAAAAGTCCAGAAAAGGGTCTCAATGAGGATCTCCAACAAGGATAATGTGTTACAGAGAGAAACATATATGTGGTTTTCACTTAAAATTGGTAAAAAGTCTTGTCTTATAATTTAAACCTACTTGTATTATTTCATTTCCTTCTAAACTTTAACTCAAATTTCAACCAACTGTGCAGCACACAGCAGATATGTCTCATTTCTGTTTGTGTATTTCTTCAGCACCAGACGTCAGCCATGCTGGCCTTAGTGTCGGGGTTTCTTCAGCAGCAAACAAACGCGTGTGATGTGGACTACAGTGATGGCTGTCAGACGCCACGACGCCCTGGTTGTTGTGAGTGGATCAGTGATGGATGCTGGGAAATGGCACTTAAGGGAGATTTTTACCTCCTGCCCTGTCAACCTGTTTAGTGGTGAGTGAGGATCAGTGCAGAGCAAAAAAAAACAAAAACAACAACAACAAAAAAAAAAACATCATATCTCTGAAGGCTGGAGCAAAATAATTTTTTTATATATATATAATATATCTATAAATATGTATAAACAGATCAGACAGGTGTGCCTGGCACTGTATGCAGTTCGGTATATAAACAGATGTACACACAGAGCGCTATCATACAACATTTGCAAGCAGATTTGAAATAATATACAACACGGAGTCGGCGGCTTTGGAGGGAACTGCGTTCAGATGCACAGATGTTTGCAGATCTACGATCAGTTTGCCCTTCTCTCAAAGCTACTGTAGATGCTGAAACACTTGAAACCATCTTCCAAAACCTCACAGCCTTTTTTCTGGGGGGGAAGGGCGAGGGGTTATCAGCCGCAGGGCCACACAAACACCCGATGCAGTGACGCACGGTAAACATGAGCAGAGACATGTTTTCTTCACTCCCACCAATACCCTGATGGATGGGGAGACCCAGGATATTAGAAAGTTGGGATATATTTCAGGAAACCAATTTAAAAGGCAAAAACAAAGAAGAGAAAAAACAAAAATGACAGTGACAGCACAAAGGTATGCGAGGAGAGAAGTGCACAACAGGATTGTCTTCACTTTAGGTCCAGGACATCGTCTTCGAAGGACGTGGAGAGGGCAAACGCGCTGGCGAGAGGTGGACTGCCCTCCTGCAGCACCACCATCTCCGGATCGGCCTCCAAGGAGGCCGAGCAGTGCAGCTGGACGTCCAGCTCTGCGTCCACCGAGTCTGAGGCCAACCTGCAGAGCAAAGAGCTGTCAAACTTTACAGAAAAAAAGAAAATAAAACTATTGCAAGTCTCTCTCTTGTGTTGCAATCCTTACCTGTCGCTGTTTGTTGACGTCAGCGCTCTAGCTTTGGGATCCTCGTCAGTGGTCTTTTTGCTCATCTTTCTCTGTTTGACTGATCCGCTGTCCGACTTCCCACTCGGCTCCTCGGTCAGGCCTGGATGGATGAAAAGTAACAGAAAGTTGGTTACTTTCTGATAGGCTGAAACAGGAAGTCAGTGGACTTGCATCGGTATTCACACACCTTGAGCTTTTTCTCACTGTCTTACGTTTAGTGCTGTAAATCGATCAGATTAATCTCACTCTAGCACTGAATCATGAATAATCACTTGCTTAATTTTGTCAGCTTGAAAAGTAAAAAATTAGTGTTTAACAAAACAAAACAAAACCAAAAAAACGCCTAAGAAAATGTTTTATTGTCTCAAACTAATATTTTCCAGGTTTTCAAATTCAGGAAAATTTAAAAGCATCGTACTGCATTGTTGATCGCAGTACAAGTCCGGCCAATGCGCGTATTACTCACAAAATAGGTAATGTGAATAATTTGCATTATGTAGCACTGAAGTTTTAAATCCATAGATCCATAAATCAAATGTTAAAATCTGTTGAAAGGACAAATATTAGCCGTACAGTCTGCAAATGTAGCCTTTATAGAAGAGCAACACAAAAAAACCAAGAAAGACTTCAAGAAAAAAAAAAATTAAATAAATTTTTTAATTTGGTGTTTGTGGTAAAATGTAAAAAATAAAGTTCAAGGGTGTGAATCTTTTGTAATTCTCTCTGATCACTCGTCAAAGTACCCAGCAGCTCCTTCCGCGTGCGGCTGGCAATCTCTTTGATCTCCATGCGGGACAGGGACAGCGAGTGTGTGGCAGAGACAAGCGGCGTGGGCGCCATCATGGCGGGGGCGGGCGCGGTCATCACTTTGTTGACCAGAGGGGACTTCAGGGGCCTTTCGATGCTGCGGCCCACAAGGTTACACAGAGGAATCTTGAAGATTTGCTTAAATGTTGCTTCACCTGGTAGTAGAAATCCCACGAGGGAGTCAAAAAAAAAAAAAAAAAAAAAGAAAAAAAGCAAAACGATGAAGAAACAGGAAATTAAAGAATATGCAATGACACAATTAAAGAAAAAATTTTAAAAAATGGTGAGAGGCAAGAGCAGAATGCCAGAGAAATTACAAAAAGAGAAAAGTGGACAGTTTATTTTAAAAAAAAACAACAACACATAAAACTCCTGAAACAAAGAACTTCATTGTTGGGCTTGTTGTATCTTTGTTTTTTTGCTGCAAAGCATCTTTTGAAAGATGCTTTGCAGCATCTATTGAAAGCACTCCTTATACATTTAGACAGCGTTTGCCTTAACTTTATTTTTATTTTTTAATTTGTAAGAATTTCTTTGTCTGCATGCAGAATAAGAGTTTTAGCACCCTGAAGCTGTCATAAGTAGAAAAACAGGTAAAACGCAGCCATGGAAACTGATCACTGATCAATCATAGCCACAGCAATATTGACGAATAAAACAAGAAATACATAAATATATGGAAACAAAGTGAGGAGTCAGAGAAATCAAAACATCATATTTTGATTTCAACAATAATGCAATCAGTCTATTTTTATGGATATATTTTATTTACATCTATACAGATTTTGCTGGTTGAGTCAGAAGTTTACATACACTCATCATGGGTGTGAAGATAATTTAAATCTTTGTTATTTTTGTGAGGCTTTGTGCAAAGTGGTTGGAATAATTAATCAAATTCATCTCAAACTCAAACTATTTCAGTAGAGGAATGAGTGCAAACACTGATCAAAACTAGTTTCAGAATGAAGTATTAATCATGTACATTGTCTCTGACCTCAATCCTGTTATGAATTGGTGAACTAATCTGTCTGTGGCAGGAAGTTAATCATTTGAAAGAACTACTTCAACATTTCTGCCAAGAGGAGCTGTCAAATATCCAGTAAGCGGCTGTACAAAGCATGTTATTTCTCTGCAATCTGAACATATTCTTTGAACCAAATATAATTTGTCTTTATGTAGATGTTTGAGTTTGTCTGTGTGATTTTATTGATATTATCTAGGTAAAATACACAATAAATCTAAGTAATTCTTGTTGAAAAAAACAAAAATTGCTTGTTTTCTTTCTCTTTTTTGCTGTATCTCTTTGCTTTGGAAAAAGTTGAAAATAAACAACTAATTTTTGCTAGTTATGAGTGTGTGTGAACTTCTGATCAAGATCAAAATATGTAAATTAACATTTACTGTCATCCTTTATAAACCTAAGCTCTCCTCCTCAGACACACTGATGATCTAATAAATCTACATGAAGCAACTCTGAGATGATTAATAGGCCTGTTTACTGAAACAGCATGCAGTCCGGAAATTAATCTTCCTAATGTAATATAACAGAATGGCACACAATCTAACATTCAAAACCTAACCTTCAAAACCTAAACTCCGTTTGGTAATTATTAAATTATGCTGTTTTCCTTTTTTCAATTTGCACGAGCTCGCCACATAACTGCAGCGTGCAAAGCTCCACTGTGCCAGCAGGGGACAGTGTTGGAGTTCAGCAGCCTCTCGCTGCTCTAATGGGGCAGGTTCATGTGAATGAATAAAAGTGATGGCTTTCATCTGAAATTTAAGTCTGTGAGTGGAGTAAAAGTAAGATCACTACTCATTTTCGACAGGTACATTGTGTTAGTGCTATTACAGATCGCTGAGCTGTCACACAGGAAGAAAAAAAAAAGCATACGGTTACTTGGAATACATAATCAGAGAGATCAATATATTCCACATGCATTAGTTTCTGAACCAGGGGGAGCGCTGCTCTCCATCACACTGGCAAATGATTGGCACTTGAATGCCGGGGATGTTCTGGGTGCTAATTGAGAGTCCAATTGTCCTGAGCTGCTCGGCTGCAGGTCCTCGGTGTGTGTGTGTGTTCGAGCCAGTGGAGGTCGAGGGCGGCCAGCGACCACCTCTGTAGCAGCACCTCGCTCTCATTACTGATGCAATTACATCAAATGAAAACCTCCCCACGGAGCAGACGCGGCGAGTGGTTAGAGCCTGAGATTTTTGTCAGCAAGCCCCCTTCTTTCTTTTTTCTTTATTTTTCCTCACCCCATCTTCATCCCCCATCATCAGAGTGTGGCACCGCTGTTTGGACTCCCACTTTGGATCGAAGAGCGGGCTGACAAAAGTCTCCATGGCGACAGTGCAATCTGTAAATCATGCTGCGACAAACGTGTCTTCTCCTTCCCTCTCTGCCTCGTTCGCCCTCCCTCTCCTCCTGGCATACCTTTCCTGCGTCTCCGCGTCTTTTCTCTCCCCGCAATTATAAAGCCCTCCTTCTCGACTGACGTTACCACCTCTGCTTCACTCCTCTCTCTGCGCTCTATCCCTTCTTTTGCCCTCTCGCTCCCTTCTCAAGCTCATGCTTTAATTAGTTGAGACAGAAAAAGAGGGTGGGAGGACGGGGGAAGACATAACGTTCACTTAACATTCAACCAACGTCCAAGTCAACATGCCGCCTTGGAGCAGACAGGGTGATACACTCTGGAAAAGTGTAGGTGTGTGTGTGTGTTGGTGGGGCAGCTTTATGAGGGTTTTTTTTCTTTTTTTTCTTATGAGCTGAGGATGAGAATCCTGCAGTACCTTCAGCGTCCTTAGACATGTACAGGGAAAGCTTGGTACCATAGGGGATCCGTATTGAATCTGAACCAGGAATGAAGAAGAGGGTTACACAAACTGAACACACACAGTAACAGAGATTTAGGTGCAGAAACACGCACACACATACACACACACACACACACACACCCACACGCTCGCACAGTCTCAGTTGTCTGGGTGGTGCAGAACGACACACACAACTAGAAACAACAGGGCAGAAAATGAAAATCCCTCCGAGAGAACTGATTACCTGCAGCGGTCTAAGAGCATAAATCCTGCCCTCGGCTAATTGCAGCAGCAACAGCCGAACCTTTCTTCCTGTTAGCCTTAATGGGACCTGTAAATAACTGCTCCCCTCAGTACGGATGAGGCTTAATGGCGCGGGCAGCTCATTTAATAACCGTGTTTCTCTGTCTTTGTCCTCAGTCCAAGTCACCAACATCAACAGATGTAAAATCCAATGAACAAGGAGCGGACCCCCTCCTCAATCCATCAGCGCATCGGCTCAGGACGGCTGACAGCACTGAGGAAAGGGAGACTGGATGAGGAAATATGGACACCATTAGAGGTTAAAAGTGGGTTAAAATGATCCTAACAATCCCTGAAATCAATGCTGTTGATGGTGGAGGGAGCGTGGGGGGATGCAGGTGTAAAGTCTGATATATCCGTCTGTCTGTCCAGATTATTTTCTAATCTAACCCTGATTTAAGCTTCTCGCCAACCTGTCTGCTATGTTTGATCTTTAATAAACTACTGAAACCTCCACAAAACAGCTGGGTTTAAACTCAAACTAAATTACACACAACTGAGCTCCAATTATTGATTAGATGATCTAGGAAGACCATTGGTTGGATTTTAATTAGGGATGAAAGGGTCAAAATACATTCTGTATGAACATTACGGTTTTCAGATGTTTTATTTGTATAAAAAAACAACAAACAAACAAAAAAAAAAACCTTTGAAAACCTTTCTCGTCCCTATGCAATTATTCATTTCTACCATAAGTAAGCAAAAAAGCACAAATATTCTGAGTTGTTGACAAAATGTGAAAAGAAATTGAAGGGGTATGAATATTTATGGACCCAGTGCAGTCAAAAATCCCATCAAAATTAATCAGATGAATGTTGTCCTGGTTATTTCCTAGCTATTTCGATTATCTTCTGTTCTAATCTACACTTGATGTTTCATATCCATACAGTCCCCACAGGATTTAGCTGCATTGTCAGATTTTAAGTGCGAGCAGCAATGACACGACGGGCTCGGTTCGCAACACACTTTGCGCACAGGTGCTGCCGACGAACATGAAGAAAGACACTTGGAACCGTAGCAACATATTCACCCAGCACCGCCGCCTGCACCGAACATGGATCAGTAGATTATAAACGTTCTGTCCTGAACGGAGTCAGAAGAAAAGGGTCTCAGTCAAAGTACGAGAAAACCTGCACAGGATTAAATTGTGCATAATTAACCCTAACACTGTGGAGTCAGAGTCGTCCTGCAGAGTTCGCTTTATGCGAATGTCAAACTGAAGCCTGTGAGAGCACCCATAGTCACATAGCTCTGGAGTCATCTGAACACCTTCCAGACAACAACTCTCCTCCCTTCTCGCCCCGGTGCTTTTTATGTGCAGGGCTTTACCATCTCCGAGCGGTGAAGGAAATACGGGCATCTCGTAGCCTGTGGGCGTCTGGGGGGAGCTCTGAGAGCTGGTGTCTCTGGAACTGCAGTTGGAGGCTGAGCTCACCGGCGCCGACGAGACAAAATAGATGTCCGACTGTGGGCGGAATAAAACACAGAAGCACGCAGAGTAAAGTGGAAGCGAGGTACAGCGGAGAGATGACAGAGGCAGGAGATAAAACAAAGGGAGGAAAGAAAAAAAAAACAGGAAAGAGACGGAGATTTGTGTTTGATGCCAGGTGCACTCATTTTTCTTCTTTTTTTTTTTTTTAGATTGGTTCTCTGTAAAATTTATGACAAAGCTCATCTGGGTTTGATTGAAGTAACAGAGCTGAAAGACTGACACCAAGCGACTGCAAACATTCAAATGCTTGATTCAATTAGAATGGACTTAGATTTGCAGGGAGTTCATAGATTATAAGTGCTTAGTTTTTAAAATGATTGAGTGTGCAAACGGAAACAAATTATTCTACTGGTGCATCTTCATAAATAAGAATACCCTGAGAAAAGTTGATTCACTTCAGTACTTTGACTCAAAAAGTGAAACTTGATTCGGTACACAAAGAGGAATATATTTCCAGCACTTTTGTTTCTGCTTGTTTTGATGTATCCAAAAAGCAACATTTATTTTTCGAGAAATTGGAAGCATTACATGTAGATACTTAGATTGGCTTAAAACAAGACCTGCATCCTGGGTTTGGTTGCTCCTGAATCTGTGAGTTTCCCACAAACTCTTGGAAAGGCTTTGATTCATAATCCCCACAAGGCTATGTTTATATATATCTGCTAGTACATATTTGTCTGCTACACCTTTTCCTTCCAATTAACTTTCCACTAAAACACGCGCAAACAACACTCCATGAACAGCCAGCCTCTTTAATTTCTTTAATTCCTTTGTTAATTTCCCCTTGGAGATCATTAAAGTATATTCTATTCTATTCTATTCTATTCTATTCTATTCTATTCTATTCTATTCTATTCTATTCTATTCTATTCTATTCTATTCTATTCCATTCTATTCTATAACATTTTGTGGCTTACCCTCCTTAATGAGGGAGTGAATGTCTGCTGGAGCTACTATCAGTCTTGTTATTGTGCAGGTCAGACACAGCTACGTTTTAAGATCTCCGTATTAAACTTTGCTTTTGCTGGCCTAATTTTAGGCCTACACCAACTGTATGTCATCAAAACTTTAGTAAATTCATTCCATGTTTTGAATCATGTTATGGACAAAAATTTGCTTTTGATATTATTCAAATGGATTGAGATGGACCTGAATGTTCTAGGTGGATGTTTCTACATCGCTTCACATTGTGCAGTATTTGGCTCTGTGGTTCAAATACAGCCGAGTTATATTATTTTAAGTATGTAATATGTCTGTTAAGATCTTTGGTGTGTTTTATTCAGCAGCTGTCCAAAGCTTATGTTTGCACCTATCTACATAAAAGCCGCTGCACTTCAGCTCACGTGTGTGTCATATGAGGAGCCCATTTTGGTTCTCTATTACCTTTAGTGTCGTCTGTCCTGGGATTTCTACATGTTTATATCTAACTAGATCCATTTTTAGATCTTCTTTTATGACTGAGTGAAGTTGTTGCTGTGCATGCAGTTTCAAAAAACATCTGCTGAATATTTTTAAATATCTACGAGCCAAGATATTGGTTTGGATTAGAAAAAAATTACACAGAGCCAACAGTCTAAAGGTGCAAGACGTTTTTGGGCTCTGGGCAACAAGCATGCGCTGGTTCGAAGAAAGCCCTGCCCTGGTCGTGTAATTGCATGTAATCATACTGACCCTCGAGGCAGCCAGCTGCAGCTCCGGGACCACTGCTGTGTACACAAGGTTTCCATTGACCACCAGTCGGATCTCAATGGAATCAGTTGTGAAGGCGAGGATGTAAGGAAAAGCGCAAACTGAAAACACAAAATAAGCACATAATTTTATTTATTTTTTTTATATCACCATATCAGATCTTTGTTTTTAATTTTGTTTGGTTTTTCTTCATATGCTTTGATTAATAACTTGGCAGAGTTGTGTTTACGACAAACAGTCATTCAGGGGTAGTGGATTCAGGAAGCGTCAGCCTCTCAATAGCATCTCCAAACAAAAACATGCACATAATCTGATGTCAGCAGGATGCTGCTGGTCACACATGGTGTTTCCATGGTGACCGCAATGGGCAGGGTGGGGAGCTACCTACCGATAGCGTTGGGCATCTGGTTCCAGCTGAAGTGGAAATCAGAAGTGTTGGACTGGATCATTGGTGTGGAGCCGTTAAAGGGGCAAACTTTCTTATAGTAACAAATATCTGGAGGAAGAAACAAGTGCAAATTTACATAAAATAAAAAGGGGTTCACTTCCTTTTTTTTGCCAGCTTTTTTGTACTCAGAACTACAGAAAGCAAGAGTGATATTAATCAATAAGGTTTAAGCTGCTTTTTTGCAAGGTAGATATGAAAAGCAGTTTGAGTTATCGAAAAAATGTTGCTAAGTAGAGAGAAAAAAGGAAAAAAAATATAATGTCATGATATTTGTATTCATCCCCTTTTTGATTTGATACCCCCAAATAGCATCCACTATTACAAAATGTCCTCATAAGCCACCTGATAAGTAAACAGAGTACAACTACAACATCCACTTTGAAACACGGTGGTGGCAGCAGCATGTTGTGGGGATGCTTTTCCGATAAGATAAAATACAAATGAAATACATTTAATTTTGTGGTTTTAATGTGAGAAACAGGGTTTAGAGCATAGGTGGATGTTCCCTTTTCTATGTGCAGGAGGAAAAAAAAACAAAACACTATGGTCCAGCCTTGACCTGAATCAAAGAGCATCTAAAATGTGAAAAGTCAAAGGGAGACTCACAGTTGTAACACAAGAGGAGGCCTGCCTCGCCGTCTTCATACACATCAATGGCTGCTACAAAGTTTACCTGCAGGCAAAGGCAAGTCACTTTACAGAAATCACTCGAACATCTGGAAAAAGTACAAAAGGTTAAATGTGACTGAAGGTCTTTTGGAGAATAATGTCAGGTCACACTAACTCAAGGGAATGTGAAAGATCTGCAGCGTATTCCCTTCACATGGCAATTTCTGCTGTCATATCAGAGTCTGTTGCTTTTTTAGCTTGTTATAAATGACCACTTATTGGTGATCTTTTTCAAAAACGAGACTTCAGCGACGTTGTGCATGTGCACAAATTCCTCACCCTGTTGGCATCGACGTGATGAAGTCGATAGGCATCCCCGGTGCTCTCATTGATCAGGTCGAACTGGTGTTTGTAGGCCACGCATATCATGTTGTCGTTCTCCCCGGTCGGACCGTCTACCAGCGCCATCACCACAGGCGGGTCACACAGACAGATTTCCTGTGGGTGTGGTTCGCTTGATCATATTTTCATGGAAAAACCCTCGAAGGTGTAAACGTGTCATTCAATATACAGACTATAACAAGCGGAACTTGTGACATGAAGCCTTTCTCTTCTTAAAAGTTAGGTACCATGGTTATAAAACACAATGGGAAGTTTAAATACACTAATCACTAGTTTGAATGCTGTACTGATTTTGGATTTTTAAATTATACTTTTGACCTTATAAAGGCAAAAAACATAAGACAGCCTAATGCTTCAATAAATTTTAAATGCAATGCAGCTTTACTTTAATCCACACAGAGTAAAATATACATACTCAGATATATACTGCACTCATTTTAATACTTACAGGAGGTTACAGAGAAACCTCACACTTTTTCAGTCATGACATGAATATATTAGCATAATTGGGTTGCATCTTTAAAAATCCATTCAAATACAAGTAGTAAAGCCTAATTAAAGTCGGCTTGATTAGCTAAATATCATCGGACAAATATGTATGCATATTTGTGTCTGTGTGTAATTTTGATTGAGTGTGGCAAAAAAGAAAAACCTGCATCTAAATCAAACTTAAGAATGAAATTCTTGTTTTTAAGCTTCATAGAAGTTGGATGTTGTATAATGATAACATATTGGAAAAAGGTAAAAATGAAGCATTGTAAATTAGTGACATTCACACTGTAACTTCAGAACGAAAATTTACACAAAAGAAGAAAAAATTAAGTATTAATATTAGGTATATAAGTATTGCAAGTGTCCTTTTCTGATTTATAAAACAATTAGAAAACTGTTTCATTTATTTGTTTTGGAGAAATTAGATCTAAACATCAACATATTTGAAAAAATAAGTTAACACAAAGAAGTCATGGCATGTCCCACTACATTTTTGCTCCATTTTGTGCAAAAATAAATATTCATATAAAATAGTACCCGTATGTACTGAAACTCCTCCACCGGGGAGTCTGCTCCCGTGGCGACAGCGCTGAAACGCGGATGCTTCCTGGTAATTAGGAGGAGTTTGGTTCTGATGGCTGCTACTATTCTCAGCTCGGAGCCGTGGTGGGTGTTGATAGAGTACAAATGACAACCTGGCCCAAAGAGGACAGGAGACAAGAAATACATTGGAAATGTCTCAGTGTTTCTGTACACACATGACCAAGGGCAGAGTTGAGGATGAGTAGATCTCAGGTTATCAAACATCGATAAAAAAAACCAAAACAAAACAATACTGTGTGTCATGAATTAACTTCAGCATAAATGCAAAACACCAACTGCAAAATTAACCGTGGGGCATGAAGGATATTTTGAATTTACAGCGTTTACTATAATAGGTTTGAAAACTATACATTGAGATTGTATTTTTTTTATATTTCTTTTGCCTTAAATAGGACTGAATAATATCAGGAAACTAAGTTATGGCGATATTGCGGTTGAAATTTGCAATTAACACCAAGAGTTCAGTCTGTCAGCCACCAAAATCACACTTTGTGTTTGCACAATACTGCAAACATTGATATTGTCATGGCATATGCGATTGGATTTACTGAGAAGCACTAGTCTAAAATAAAATCTTTTTCTGTGATTTTATGAAAGAAACATCTGGGTTCAAACAACTGGCTCCATAAAACTGCCAGAACCAAAGCCAGAAGAACAGTCCAGGAAATCACCAAACAAAATAAATCATCAGTCACCTAAAGATTTATACAAGGTAACTTTGTGAGTTGATATGAAGGACATATGGGAGCACCTTACCACTGATGCTTTCAGTGATACAATTTATTTTCAGAAATTTATGATGACTGGGAATTAGATAATAAAACCTGTGGAAAATACTAGTTCAAGTGCAGTTTATTTTTTTTTTAATTCATGCTTCCATTGAATGTTGAATGTTCAGTCTGAGCTTCAGTCTCTGACATGTTTCTTTCACTTTGTTCTGGATTATTTCAAATCAATGATAAACTGAAAAATAAATGAGTTCTTCCTATTAATTAACAGTATAGAAGCCAATAGCTCCAATATTTTTATTCTAAAGATGCATCAACATGTCGCGTGCACTTTGTCACACTTTTCTTTATTTTAAGAATCAGATAAAGGTTAGGAACAAAATGCTTACATGCAAAAATGAGAATCACCTTTAATTTCTTAATTTTCTTTTGGATCCTAAACTAAAGAGCTTGAAGCATTTTTTTTCTCCTTCATGCATTACTTTCTTTAGCATAAGTAAAAATCAGAAGCTCAAAGAAAACCAAAAATTGGCATTGACCAGGAAGGGTGTAATTGATGAATCTCTGAGGATAACTGATTGGTTTAATACAGAGAGTCCAGCTGTGTTGTCTAATTTGGCACCAATAACGTTCCTCCTCTTGCAATTTTATGAGCGATATCAACCGGAAGGTTAATTCTGCCATATGGCCATCTCTTGTTCTACAAGACTAGAAATCGACATGATCCAACGTCAGTATTTGCAGCTGAGAGGAGCTTTTACTGGAGTGTGCTAGGGATGGGTTTGTGATCTATGCAGCAGTCTGCTCACCTTTAGTTTTCTCCAGTTTGTTCTCCCTGCAGTCACACTTGCTTCTGACGAGCTGCCATTCCTCCAGGCCTCTCTTGATGCCGCCGAGTCTGAACACGTACAGCCGAGCGTCCTTTCCTGGAAACGAAACGAGGGACACTTCTGTTGCACGAGGGTTTTTAAAAAAAAAAATATATATATTATTCATTGTGCAGCACATTCGACAAGCCGATCTCTTTAACAATAAGGAGTTGCATGTTAGAGGCTGAAAAAGTCTTAGAACTTTCCAGCAGAACCGTAACTCTAAGCATACTGTCAGATTTACACTAAATCGGTTTAGATCAAAGCATGTTCATGTGTTAGGATCGCTCCAATTAAAAGCAAGATCTGAATCCAACTGATGATCAAAATCAAAATATGAAAATTGCTATTCAGAGACTCCATCCGGTCTGAGTGAGCTTAAGTCTTGCAGCTGCAATTTCGGCAAGATGGAGTTGTACAAAGTATTCACTCAGCTGGGATGAATACAAATAATAATTTTTTTATGTGATAAATAGCAAAAAAAAAACTGTATATCTTTCAATCCCATTGATAAATATTTGTTGATTCGTGTTGCAGATCTCATCATATCCCGGTTAAGAAAGTTGCGGGACAAAATGTGAACAAGTTCAAAAGGCTGGGATACCTTTGCAATGCGCTGTATGTATGTTTTCTTTTTAACGTTGAGGGATCTGATCTTTCAGTCCTTCCCTGCAGTCTACCCTCCCTGAGCCCTTCAGCATGACAGAGTTTAAGCTCTCTACAGGTAAGATTCCTTAGATCTCAGCATGAGATCAATACCACTTTGGACCAGCTCGAGTAGAAAGGTTTGCCATGTTTTCAACCAGAGAGAGAGATGATAGAGATTCATTTAGAGAAGATAATGAGACTAAGCATACGCTGCAGATAGCTGATTCAATAACAGGATGAAAAAGAGTTGATAAAAGGAAATCTACCTCTGATGTGCAAGGAGGAAGTACTAAACAGTATCAGTCTTTTCTTTCCACCCTACCTTTGTCTGCCCTGGTAATCAGTAGGTCCTGAGGCTCCAGAATGTGCATCTGCTTCACTGCCATGGTTTTGTCAAACACCTGCACTGGGGGAAGCGTCGGCGTCTCTGAAACACAATACAGCGATCCACGTCGTCAAACGAGGGGTGAAAAATACATCGCACCTGCGGAAGGAACAGAGTTATTGACTGGATGTCACTCACCGGCACCGGGCAGCAGCGGGTCGGGGCCTAAAGCACAGACAGCATCATTACAGTCATTATTGGAGCAGCAGCTTGATATTGTGCTGGTGATTGTGTAATTATTTCAGAGAGACTGATCTAGATTTACTCACCATCCAGCATCAAGACTCCCGCTGTGTCGGTGGCCACCAGCAGAGACTGACCCCACGAGTCGGCACATATGATCTCATAGGGAAACGTGCTGCAGAAAGACTGAGATTCCCATGGCTGCAGTGTTGGGAAAACAGGTTTTCAAAAATGAAATGCACAATTAAAAAAAAATAAAAAAAGCACATAACTGACTGACATAAATCAGAAAAAAACCCAAAACATTTTCTGTTTTAGTTCAGTTGGGATTGTCAAAAATGATTTCCATTTCCCAAACACCAGAGATAACTTTCATAATATTGGAAATCCGTTTAACAAATTGAAAAACCAAGACATTAATGACATGGCTTTGTAAGCATCATCTGAGTCAACGTATGATTGCCATGTTTATGTCAGTCATATTCAAGGAGACAGTCGACTGGTTGGAAGCTTCTGTGAGGATGCTGGTGAGAGAAGGTCGTTTTCTCCAGAGAAACATGACCTGGGCTAAAGAGCCATTCAGCAAATCATTACTCCAAAAGCAATAGATTAAGTCAGATTACAATTCACAAATATACTTGTGGGGAAAGATATAGTAGAAAAATATAAATTTGACCAAATACTAAAGCAAATGTCTGGCCTGTAGACATTTTAAGAGAACTAAACTGCATAAAAAAGGTAACATTTTCCTTGTAGATTGGTGATCATTTTTGCTCTACATGACAATAGATAACCTCCAGCATCATTTTTTTGGCTTCGCCGGCTATTTTGCAGATGTTTTAAATTACAGAATCACATGGATGTTTGTTCAGCGATGTGTGTGTTTCTCTGTCACCTCTTTTCTGCACAGGCCTGTGGTAACAAGGCTTGTCGGTGCATCTCCTCTCACGATGGTCTTCAGCTTCAGAGCCTGGATAAGAGAAGCATCTAATAAACCCGATATGCGCACTGAAAACTACAGCAAATATTTATCTGGTCTTCTGTCTCCTGATTTTTTTCCCCCTACATTTTTGGTGCCTTAAACAGCTAAGAAAAGAACATATTTGGTCATTTTACAGCCACCGATTAATGTATTTTATTAGAATTTTATTCTAGATACCAAGAAAAAAGTCTGGAATAAAAGGGATTTAAGCCTTTCAGGTTGTTTTTTTTTTTTTTTTTTGCCAGAACCAATCTAGAAAGTGTGGTGTGAATCTGCATTTAGCCCTCCGTAGGAGCATAGCAAATTTAAGCAGAAGAAGAAGCCAATAGCATTTACATATCTCCGCAAACAGGCAATTTGGAGATAATGGAAAAAATACCACTGTACAACTGTACAAAAGGCGTAGCAGCACAATACGGGGTCCAATCATTCATTAAATACAACAAAAATTCATATTTATTCATCCCATGAGACATTTCTCCCTTTTTCATTCCATTTTTACGCTTTAAGTCACAGCCTGGAGATATCCAGATGTTCTGTTTTTCAGCAGCAAATAGAAAAATAAAAATAAAGGGCAGAAGACATTCAAGTGGTCGGCAAACGAAGAAAACACATGAACAAAACAACTGAGGCAATTTCTCCGAGGTAGCACCACTTTATGGGTTCATCTAAAAGCAGTTGTTAGCTTGTCAGTGTCACGGTGAGCGACGGGCAGAATGATGGCCAAAACACTTTTCACAAACAGACAAGTCTGTAGGATTGATGGTTGGGATCGTAGTTTGGGATTTCTTCTTCTTCTGACTGTAAGGCTGTTTAAACACACATTAACTAAAGGGATGCCTCCACCATATTCACCTCACTAAGATAACACACAGAGGTTATGATATCATGGGCTGATTGGAAGTGATTATTCAATCCTGAGCTTTTCTTTGGACTGTGGTTCGCTCATCTGGCTCAAAAACAACAACAACTGTGTGGATTTATTTTATTATAACAGCTGGTTTAAAAGCAAAAACACCTAAAAAAAGTGTTCCAAATTAAATAAGGCAACTATTTTGATGCTTTATGCTTTTTAGGTTGTGTATCTGGTTTTATTTACTAATCACACCACCAGTCTCCTGTATTTTTTCAGATGTATACTCCTAGAACATTGTTTAACTTTGTCACAAAACATCCACAAAGTTCAGAGAATATTAAGGAAAATATAAAAGAAGCCAAAATAAATTTTGACATCTTCAATGTTTAGCTTTCTGGAGAGGGTTTTCCATTTGAAAGAAAACAGTTAAGAAAAATAAGTAATCAAATTAAATTACTTTTCTTGTTCAAAATGTATGTTAAATATTACAGCTCCATATCATACATATTAATTTTAGCTGATGATCTTAAAAGATTCATATACAGCAGATTGAACAAATGTACAATACTGTTGGAAATGAGAGGGGGGAAAAAAGCACCCCACCCTCTTCCTTTTCTAATAATTGAATTTCATTTGATTTTATTTCCTAGCAGCTGTGCAGTTTTGTTATAATCACTTCCACTTTCTTATAACAACATGGACAGTTCCCTGTATTGTTGAAATGGAAATGAGTCCTGTGATTTGGAGAGATGACCCAATGCTGGCATAATAATGTTTACCTTTTTAGAGCGTAACCACAATGTGTGTGTCGTGTTTTTTGCTGCCTTCTCCAAAAGACTTGCACAACATGTTGCTATGTTCGTAATCTCACCTGCCCTATTCGGACAAACTCGGCCTGCCGGGCCTCCTCCTTCTTGCGCGCCGACTTCGGAGACTCAGGCAGCACGTCGCTGAAAGACCTCCGGTTTAACATGTTCTGGGGAGAAAAGGGAACCTAAACGTGGAACACATAAAGTGTGGCCCACACAGGGAAAGAGAAAGGAAAAAGGCATCTTAGAGAAAAACCCTCAGGTGGGAGGGTGTTGAGCAGCAGCAGTGAAAACGCAGCTTGAACCAAGTCGTGTTAGGGCCAACGGTGAAGGGAAAGGAGTGGAAAAAACCCAAGAGGAATAAGAACAAAAGTGATATGAGGAGAGGGAGCCCTGCTGAGAAAGTCAGCATTGCAGTGGTACCCAGTCGGTGTGGTGCAGTGTGCGGAGGGAGACTGCAGTGAGATGTAGCAGAACGCAGCTGAGCAGTGGCTACAGTCGCTGCTGGTGACAGCAGGATTGGGGGAAACAAAAAAAAAAAAAAACCTATCCAGCTCTCTGTACAGGAGTTATGGTCAGGAAGGCTTCATTACCTTGTGCAGGTCAGGCATGAGGTCTTGGTAGAGCGAGCGGATCAGCATGTCAAGGGTCCGCTGACGTTTCTGGGCAAACGTTGGCGTCTCCAGTGTGGCTTTCTCTCCATTGATTACTGAGCGAGAAGAGGGGAGATCAGAGCATTAGAAACAAGTCAGCATACGCTCCTATGTGTCTGCGCTTTGTTGTTTTCATACATTTGACTAATAAAAAGTCCCTGAATTCGTGGTGGTCAGTAAATACAGGCGGAGATGGGAGAGGGGGTCCAAACAGTGGAACGCTCTCCTCCGAGAAAATCTTCAACCTGTGGCGAAGAGAAGGCTTTGTGAAATATTTTTAATCCCATTAAAAAAGCAAATGAAAGAAATGGAGCTCTGTGTAAAATAACCATTACACCACAGATACTCACCTGTAACTGTCATTCTGGCTGTTATACCTGACTAAAGCAAAAATATCTGCAAATAAAATGTATTGGAAAGCTACATGATGACTGAAGCACATTGATTTAGCAGATCATTTCAGTGTTCTGCTTTTCACGCTGGATTTGTTTGACATCCGTTGTCCATGTGAAGGATACGGGTGAAGTGTGATCGGATCATAGATGGTTTGAAGGACGACGGCGCGTCGTCCCCTTCCTGAAATACGATGGTAACGATGTCGTTTCCAATGTGCCTCTTCCTCTCCACCTTCCAGGCACACAAAGGCAAAAGACAGAAGCCTAAACAAAGAACCCTGATGAACCTGGGAAAGGTTTTGCCCCTTCTGCATTTATGGGCAAAAGTATTAATGCCGACAAAACTCTTTGACATTTTGTCACGATTCATTCCTGACCTTCAGTGGATTTTAGTGGATTTTTTTGAGATTGGTCAATGCAACCCAATATTTCTAAAGGACAACTGATCTCAGCTTTTTAAAAATACATATTTCTGACACATGTGGCATACAGTCAACCATACTACGACTTAATAAAATCCAGTGCTACTAGTAATTTCTGAAGTCAAACTCAAAATGATGTTTGGAGGAAACTGAGCACTACACCCTGAAAACACCAATAGATTGTTAACAAAAATTAAATGTACAGTTGGAACAACAATAGAAGTATTCAGATCACAAATTAGCAAATCATTAGGGTGGATGATAAAGAAGATGAAGAGGAAGTAGTAAATAAAAGTGCAAGCAATCACAAAGGAAGAAAAAAAGTAGACAAACAGGCATAAGTGAAAAACGGAAGCTGCTCAAACTGATTAAAAGTGACACAAAGCAACACATTTAGGTTAAATTACACACTGAATGCTAAGTCCATAACACATTTTTTCTGAACCAATGTAGTTGCAGCAACTTACAAAAGACCTTTTCCCTTTGAGCGTGAATCTTTTAGATTATTAGATCTGCATTTTTTGTTTTGTTTGATCGAACTAACTTCAAAAAATGTATATATATTTTCAGGTGTACAACATACGTCTAACTTGTAAACCTAGGATCCCCTTTTTTTTAAATCAAGCAGTATTCCTTCCACCTCCAAGCCTCTAGTGTTGCATCATAACCCTCTATAAACACCACGACTAACTCGCGATAATAAAATAATGTCCAGGCAGACGGCTTAGGAAAAGAAACACACCGGTCGACAGGCTGAGGTGAAATATCCTGGTGGGATGTGTTTGATCCGCGGCTCCTCTCTGGCATCACGCAACACTTCAGCAAACCCCAGGATGAGCACAGACTGTTTCCTATTACATACCCCCAGAGTGTCTGTCCTTTAGGCAAAATCCAATTATGTGTCAGATGTGCGAGCCAACTACTCCTTTACATCACATACATTGGCATTACATAAAAGAGCAACAATGTATATTATTTTTTTGCCTCTTATTATATGTCTACAGCTGCTGAAGTTATAAGCTGTCTTTATCCTGGGTTCCTCTCAGAGCAGTTTTATTTTCTCCACAAACCTGCTGCTTGTTCTCCTTAGAGTAGGGCAACATGGTGGAGACGTGGAACATGAGCTCATGGCCTTGATACACCGTGTAGATGGACTGAAGTCCTGTAGTGTCATCTGGAGAGACAAAACAGAAATCAAACTACATCGAAATGAAATCTCTTCACATCTCTTTTCTCGTAGGTCGATGACGGCGCTGCAAGCCTTTTCTTACTCTTGGTGTCGAGCCCTCCTCGATAGCCTGCCCAGCCCTGCAGTGAGACCGTGTCACCCAGCAAATTGAGGAACTTGTCGAAGTTCTCGCTCCCCGTCTCTAAAACGAACATAAAAGCCCGTCAACATGTACGTCGTGTCATATTTGCGAAGGTTTTCGCTCATTCTGATGTTCTCCACAAAACAGTGCATGGATTGAGCCCCTAGTAATCTGAAACTCCTAAATAAAACTCAATTGCCTTGAGAAATAAACGAATCATTTAAAGGCATTATTCCACCCGTGCGCAATGTAAATTTAGCTGCGAGACAAAAAAGCACAAATTTTAAAATCGCTTGAATATTTTTGACGAGGCACAGAAGCATTATATTTTTTATAGCAAAGCTAACCTAATAAATCATAGGCTATAGCTACGCTAAGCAGAGCTACAACTAAAAAGGCTAAAAATAAAGAAAACATCACAACAAATACATAAGACCCAATGTCAAATTATCACATTTAATTAAATCAACACATGACAAACATAAATTGTGCCAGTAAAGTAAGCGTTTTACCATTGCTAAACATCTCGTCATCTGTGAGCTGTCCGTCTCTGGCAAACAGCACACCAAATTTAAAATTGACTGAACCCTATAAAAAAAATAACAAACATGGACATTATAGTACAGAACAAAAACAACCAATATGGACATGTTCGCTAAAATCTGCATAAAAAATATGGCCCAACAAATGCATGTCATCTCCTTCATGAAAGCATAAAAAGCATTGATTTTGAATGCAATTATATTAGAGTCAGAAAAATGAATTAAATCAAAAAGTGCACTGAATATAGCTTTTTTGCAAAAAACAAAACAAAATCATGAATACAAGACTGGAAAATATACGTAACAAAATACTTTGCAGAAAAAAAGAGATAAATAACAGAACGAACGAGCAAACAGTGCTACATCCTTCCATACCTCCTGTTCCTCCAACACCAGCAGGTCCTGAGGAAAGAGGAAATAAAAAGTGTCATTCATACTAACCAGCACAGCGATGATAGATGACACAGCCTGAGGACATTATAGAGTTTAGGTGTTGCTGATCAGGCGTGGCGTGAAATGAACCGCCGCTCGGTTTTGAGCGGGGGGGGAGCCGGATGCTGCTCCGGTGTCACTCTCACCTTCTGAATCTCTGGATTGAGGATCTCCCTGGGGCCTTTCTCAAACCTGTCCATGTTCATTGCACTGTAATCGAGGAAAGACGAGGAGGAAATGAAATATTGGAAGAAGAGCAGGAGAGGGGTGGGGAAAAAAAGAGAGAACAAAAGGTAGGGATTTAGGAATGACTGAGGGCCAATGGCTCAGAAAGTCATTCTGAAAAATGAGAACTGATATGGGGGATTTCTCATCTTAATTTGAACAATTTGAGCTTGTTTCAATTTCACTGGTGATCCTCCCAAGCCTGAGGAATTCATCATTTCCAATCTCCTCTGTCATGCAGCTTCTTATATCTTGTTTCTAGTCTTGACATTTGCTACCTGAAACACAAGGTCTTCTGTGCAAATAGCCAAACCATCTATTAAGTAAAGGGAATATATGGGCCATTCTTGTGCAATGTCGTTTTTGAAACTGAACCGCAATAATGTTTAAGGGCACACCTCGTCCATTTTATGCAATTTAATAGTTATCATAGAGTAAAAAGTTTAGATTCTGAATCCTTTAGTATCACATATTTGTTTCAGTGACAGACAAAATAAGAAGAATATAATCAAAAATGTCATTTATTTAAGTAACTTAATTTAAAAAGATAGACATATAAATCAAATGAAGCAGATTCATAACAGACAGTTTGATATATTTTTAATATTTGTCTCTGTTCATTTCTTCACACAGTCTTGTAGAAGGCAGAAAGACAGTAGGAAGTTACGTCACAAATTATTATTGGTAATAAATGTTGGCTTTTGAGAGTGCTGCGTCCAAGAATCCTAATGGAGAGTTGAGTGGAAGGGAAAAGTGTTGTGGAAAAGAGAGGAAACGCTTTAGCAATAACTTTATCTTTAAGAGGCATTGTTCTTTATAATTTTGTTTAATGATTTAAAGTAAACTTTGATGTTTTATTTATGCTGCCATTATGTAACTTTTTTTTAATATAACTAAACACTGGTTACCAGAGGGATTCCGCTGGCTCACGTGCAGATCGTAGCCACAATGAAATAGGATTCAATACGAATTAATCAGAAAACATTACTTTTACAAATGATTCAAGATCAGTACATTAGTTTTCCTTATTTGTCTCCATAATGCATTGCTAATTTCTAACAACCAAGAGAACGGATTTGATACACAGCGTATGGATTCACAGTCTACAAAAAGGTTGAAAAGTTGAATATATCACCCTAACCTGCAAATGCTGCAGGCGTACAACCCCTGTATTATGGACCTGTTGCATTACGTCCAACGTAAATAATAAGAAAAACTCTGGTGCCATTTTACAATGCAAGGCTGAGTTCTGATGTCTCAGAAGCGACATATGTGAAACCAGATCTTGATAAAAAGCAAAATAAAAGTTGTGTTTGTATCTCACCTTAAGATGGACTTGACTGATAGTGTTTTAGTCGGACTGTACGGGAGGCTGATCTTCAAAGTTCCCTGAGTGAATAAGAGTGACAAACATCCGGGGTTAAAAACCACATTGACCACCTCAGTGTCCTTCACCGTCTGGTTTGAAAAATGTCCATGCTTTAAACATGCTTTCCTGCTGCTCCTCATGGATTTTCCGTGCAAATAAGATGCTCTCCACAACTCTACCTGACAAGCTCCCAAAAGCACTCGGGCTTTCTTCAATTAAAGACAAAATGATTGCAGAGTTGCTCTGTTGCAGAACGACGACGACACAAACATCCTGTATGAGTTAAAGTCTCGTCAGAAAAGGGAGAAATCAATGTGCTCATGCAGCGGAGGTGCGGCGCCCTAATCAGGTTCCAGACGAGGCCGCAGAGCAAAATTAGATCCCTGCTGTCCTGGTCATGTAACTGAATCACTAAACAGCAAACACACATCGAGAAACTTGCTTCCTACACACACTAGGACTCAAAGGTGGAATAACAAGGTCCCAAAACATAGCAGTCTGCACATCTTTATATTCCTTCAACAAATACATGCAAGAAGAAATTATTTATACAACATTTCGTTTGCTGGAGTGCTATTACTTAAAAAACACTCGATTTGCGGAGGATATTGTGAGGCAGTAATGTTTGTAAAGTGTCTTTCTTCAAAAGAGTCTTCATATTGACATTCATCTTACTCACCAGATTGAAAAATTCTAGAGAAGGTATTCAGAGCTTAACTCGGTCCATTTATGGTAAATAATCGAGTCAGCTCACCGTTTTTCTCCAGAGAATGGCTCGGTACTGAGGGACTCGCTGGTTGTTCTGGTCCGAGAGGACGACCGACAGGTAGAAAGGGTTTTTCTCGGCATCTGTACCCACGTAGTTCTGGTGGACTGAAGGAAGAAAAAGGCGACGCATGGATGGAAGTTAAGCTCTGTCACATTTCTTATATGTTGCAGCCGCAAACTTTAAGGTATTTTTCATTGGGGGGGGGGGTCCAAAATTTTAAAAGCGCGGCATGAATTTGTATCTGCGTGCTTTACAATATTAGTTGTCAGTTCTCTAAGAAACCAAATCACAAAACAGCTGTGTTCACACTCACAATAAGATACAGACAGGTAGACTATCTTTAGTTGTGTGATTTCTCAAAGTCAATGATTCCACTACATTTTATTTCTGGGTGTCAGAATGAAGTAACCTGAATACAAATGACTGCCTGTGGGAAAACAAACAAACAAAAAAACATACATCCTCTTCCTTCCACTTCACATTGATGGATTATTTTGTGTTGATCCATCATATAAAATACTAAAAAGGAAAAACGCTCAAATTGTATTAATACTTTTGTGAGACATCGTACACGCAAAAACAAAAGCTATTATAATGTCACCAATCTCGTCTCTGTTGTTTTGTGCACTTTATCTATTATGGTATATTTTCCTTGTCATATATAATATTTCATTAAGTCTTAACCCGAGTTGCTAAACCTTTGAGTCAGGCTATTCCTGCCTCCTTCTCTGCAGTTGATAATGTCACGTCTTTAGAAACAACGCCACGCAAACCTCTGAATCTAGTTAGACTCCAATTGTTTTTAGCCATTCGTTCATTGGCATATTTTATGCCTTAGATAAAGCAACAACTGTGCATTGTTTTCTTTTGGTTTGGTTTGGAATAGTCTTTATTTTATGCTTTTTAATCCCAGAAAACAGAAGATTTTTTCTTTTTCTTTTAAGTCAGATCATCCATAAAATGTGAATTCATGCCACTGTATAAATGCAGGTGCTCCATCACACAGGAAGTGGCCTCTAGTTCATCATGTGTTATCAGCCGCAGAGAGCTAGCTCAGGCTGTGAGACACAGATGGCTCAGCTGTGGTCCAAACAGGTCGAGCCAACTTTCTAAAGACCCGGCTCATTTTGAAACTCCCTGTTCCACAGCCTCATTAGATCCTGAGTGGAGGACAAAATGGATTTTTTTTCTTCGTAGTTTTTGTATATAACTAACTTTCCCTCAGAAGCGTCTGTATCCACCCCAGGTTGTATAATTTATCTCAACCTTTCAGACGGCTGTGCTCTTTCTGGCTTAAATTGCGGTTAAGGAACGCAGACTTTTATCTTCTGTTGTGGTACTTGCGTTGCCACCTACACCGTGAGTCGGGCACCGGGCAGGTTCTTCATGTTAATGAGGATGTTGAAACGATGAGAGTCAGAGAGGTGAAGGAATAGGTGACTAATTTCAATGTTTTTCTTTCTTTTTACTTTCTCTGTTATTACAAGCTCGATGCGTGGAAGTTGACATTACTTTGTCTGACTACTGAGACTGTGCTGCATTTTCTCCAAAGGTTTTCTCCATAGGCGGCGTGTGAGATTAGAGTTTAGTTGAGCTGGAATATAGTTTGATTTTAGTTACAAATGAAGAGCGATGCAGCACAGAGACAATACTGAATTTATATGATATGAAGCATTTTGTGCACTAGAGAAGACGTTCAATGCATGATTTGTTTCTGCAGGCCCTTAAAGCCGTCTCACTGGCTTTGTCTCGGTCTCACCTCATGTGTTTCACAGTCTTATTTTAAACTGCCTCTTTAGTAATCATGTTTTTTTTTTATTTCTAAACAGAGCCCTTACGGAGCACCACTGACCTTTTCCCAAGAAGTACTTAAAGTACCATCTGGTGTGGTACTCTGGATTTTCCAGATGGACGTCCGTTCTCCTCCATGTTCCTGGAGTGT